>NC_135809.1:108574799-108802410 GCF_964213995.1 Mustelus asterias | reverse complement strand
TTTTCTTGGTGTTCAACTTTTGCAGGAGCCGTAAAAGCCTAGGTTTTTAGGGGGATGTCTGGGGGATGGGGGCAGGTTGAGAAGGGCTGCTTATTTGATTTCTTGATGGAATATGTTCACTTTCCAAGTAATGTGGGAAAGATGTGTTGAGTAGCCAATGACAGATGGTATGGGATGTGTGAACTAGATTTGACAATCTTATCATGAGCTTTTTGAGTCATTTGATGTAAATGGTGTCCCGTCGTCGTCCCCCCCCCCCCCGCCCCCGCCCCCCCCCCGCCCCCCCCCCGCCCCCCCCCCCCGCCCCCCCCGCCCCCGCCCCCCCCCCGCCCCCCCCCCGCCCCCCCCCCCCCCCGCCCCCCCCCCCCCCCGCCCCCCCCCCCCCCCCCCCGCCCCCCCCCCCCCCCCCCCGCCCCCCCCCCCCCCCCCCCCCGCCCCTGAAAGAACTATTATCAGCAGTTCTGGGATAATGTTCATGGAATAACAAAAATGCATGTTTCCAGATAATGTTGAATGAAAAACACTTCATACTCAGCCACCAGTACTTGCATTGCTGTGTTTGCAGGCACAAATAAAATTACTAGGGAATCAATCTAATCAAAAGTTTACATAGTTTCAAGTGCCACTGCATGAAAAAAGACTGTCCAATTAGTTGCACTTGACAATGCCATTAACCATTTCTGTGTGCCCTGATAATATTAGTGGAGAACAGTCTTTGCCGTTACCTGGGAGGCAGATGTAGTACAGTGAGGATGTAACGGAGGGCTGGAAAAAATGGCAACAAGTAATGGATGATTTGAAACTTTACTCCACCTCCTTACAATCATGCTGCAATGCTTATTCATGAGGGTGGTAAGGAGTAGAATGTCTCTGGGGGCCATGCAATCTTGAAGCCATGTGTAACATCACTTACTCTTCAACTATCAGAAAGTAAGTTGAATGCCAGGCTGCCATGCCATGCATTCCTGCACAATGTGTTTTTATCTTAATTTATATTATTTTGTCCTTCACACTTTTATTTAATCTCTTCAAAAGAAATCAGAGTGAACACTTAGTTAAGGAATTCTTGATGCAAATGATTAAATCGTTTTATTTCACAATGAATGAATCCATGGAGAAACACAATTCTAACCAGATTAATTTAGTTCAATCAATCTGTTTTGCATAATGAAGTAGAGAACACAAAATGCTTCATGAGCTGTGTTACTTGGCTTAATCCAAGTGTCTCTTCTGAGAAAAACTGCAAAACAATTTCATCAAAGGCTGCTAATGTTTTGACATGCCTGCCTATGCTGTCCAAAGATCGTCAGAAATCTTTGCTCCCTATTGTTAAAATCTCCTTCAATTGTCTCCAACCCTTTTAATTGGATTTATCCACAACCTTCAGTTCCTCCTTTACAATTCCAGTTCTAAAAAGGTATTTTAATGATTTGACCTAGAAAATCCGAATGGATGGATGGAATGAATGAATCTACTTTCATACTGAGCCGAATAACCATTCTGCAGTTAACTGTGCCAACCAGACTAATGCGTTAACAATCAAAGTATCTGCTCAATCCTGTTTTCATTCAAATGCAGTAAAAGTTTTAACAACACCAGGTTAAAGTCCAACAGGTTTATTTGGTAGCAAATGCCATTAGCTTTCGGAGCGCTGCCGCTTCGTCAGATGGAGTGGATATCTGTTCTCAAACAGGGCATACAGAGACACAAAATCAAGTTACAGAATACTGATTAGAATGCGAATCTCTACAACCAACCAGGTCTTAAAGATACAGTAAGGGTTTTAACAACACCAGGTTCATTCAAATGCACATTCCAGCAGGGGTCACTAGATAGTCATCAGGATGAGAAATCGTGTATAACTTTTCCTTTCTGCACCTTTGGTATATTGAAGTGAATTTGAGTCACTTACAGCACAGAAGGAGACCATGTCAATGCTGGGGAACACTTGTAATTATATAGTGCCCTTAATATAGTAAAACATTTCGCAGGAGGGAATTAAACTAAGTTTGACATTGAACCATGTAAGGCAATATTAAAAAGGATGACCAAAATCCTGGTTGGAAGTAGATTTTAAAGAGAACCTTAATGGAGGAAAGTGAGTTTTGGGAATGGATTCCAGACCATTGGCCCATGGGAGTTAACAGCATGGCCACTCGTGAAATAATAAAAATCAGAAGACTAGAATTGGAGGAGTGGAATTATCTCAGAGGGTTGGATGAGTTTACAGGTACTGGGAGAAGTTAGGTCAGAGAGGGATTTGAAAACCAGGATGAGAACATTAAAATTGAGGCCAATGGTCCCCTCCCCCACTCCTTCTCTGAGCACAATGGCAACTGGAGACAACTTAATCTGAAGACCCTAATGGGACAGCCTTGGACCAACCGGATCAATGCCGCTAAGCAGCAAAGATCAGCACAAAGCACTCTAAACTTCAGAAACCATTTTTAGAAGTGAGAAGGAAAATAGACCTGATGGATGAATGGCTGAAGAGAGAGTGTGGGTGGGAGAAATTGGATTCCTGAGGCATTGGGACTCTCCCCAACAGCACTGGCAAATACCCCCATGAGGACACTGGTCCCTGTCCTGAAGGTTGGATGGGTTGCAGGCCAGAAGGATCGGGTCCAGTGTCCTCGCAGGGGTATTTGCCAGTGCTGTTGGGGGGAGTTCAAACTAGAGTGGCAGGAGGTGGAAACCTGAGTGGAAAGACGTGAGAGGCAAACAAAAATAGAAATGAAAGACACAAAAGTGGAAGGCAGAGGAAACAAAGGCAAATTGAATTAGCAACAATACTGAGGCAGATTAATTCCTGGAGTGTGTACAAATTTTTTTTTTAGAGCACTGCTGCCTCACAGCACCAGGGACCCGGGTTTAATTCCGGCCTCGAGTGACTGTCCGTGTGGGTTTCCTCATACACTCCAAAGATGTGCGGGTTAGGTTAATTGGCTATGCTAAATTGTCCCTTAGTGTCAGGGGGGTTAGCAGGGTAAATACGTGGGATCATGGGGATAGGGTCTGGGTGGGATTATTGTTGGTGTAGGCTCAATGGGCTGAATGGCCTCCTTCTGCACTGTAGTGTTTCTATGATTCCAACATATTATCCTAGATTTGGTATTATACAATCCGAAGTGGTTAAATAATCTTGTTTTGCGAGGTCCTTTAGGGAACAGTTATCATAACATGTTGGAATTCTTCATTAGGATGGAAGTTAGACTCCTAAATCTAAACAAAGAAAACCAGGAAGCTGAAAAAAAGCAGTCTTAGTGGTGATGTTCAGTTCCAAGTAAAATATGATATCAAGGTGGGAAGAGTCCGGCTGTGCAGTTGCTAAGGAGAGATATGGAGTCATTGGATAGCCGGGCGTTGTGGTGCAAACCTGAGATAATTGCTTTGGTTTCTCCAGAAGTTGGTTGGAGGATATTTCTGCTCTTCAGGTACTGGATGTGGGACAAGGACTCTGACCATGTACAGACATTGGAGGGGTTGCCAGGTAGAGTCAGTTATTTAGTGTGTTGGAAACTAATGCTGTGTTTTAGGGAACAGTGATCATAATATGTTAGAATTCTTCATTAGGATGCAAACTTTGTTTTTGAAACTGTGTTTTGCTGCCAAGGAACAATAGAAAACAGTAAAGTCATCTTTAAAGGTGTTGCTTAATTGGAACAATAAATCAAGGTGAGAATCAGTGATAAATGAAGACTCCAATCTTAAAGGATACAGGAATAGCTGGGGAGAACCAATGTAAGTTCGACCTTTCCAAAGATTCTTATCGTGTGAAACTGATTTCAGCAACTGGTTATAATGGTGTGTTTTCTCCTAGTTAGATCAATGCTATTTTATTTGCTCGTACGTTGAGTAACTTCACATAACGTGCGTGCTAACTCACTTGATTGTTTCATGCCACTCAATTTGGGGCTACTCCAAAGAGTTAACTGAATATGTCCCAGATTCTCCACCTAATTGTAATGAACCCTAAATTATGTATGACTCTTGTAATGGTTCTTATCGCGTTATTTATTTTCTCTTCTCAATTCATGGAATGAAACTTCGAGTGAAACTTCCGTTGCAGTTAAGGCTCCTTAAAAACGTGTTTCTGGGACTTGGAAGCAGTGGCCCAACGCCTCATCCTCAATCGTGTGACCTATTTGAAATTCCTTCTGGGAACCAGTTGAAGCAATCCCGGACTTTGTATGTTACGTGCGAAAGGTATGTGCTCGATTTCAAACAATAGAATGCTGTGACCCATGGTTTTGGTGTGGCACAATCATAACCGGGAGCTCGGATGATATCACAATAATAATTAGAACATTTTTTTGTTGAGGGGGGGATTTCTTGGTCAAATTACTGCGCCCCAAGGAGGCGCGATCGGAATTCCTCCCATTGTTCAGACAGGACATTGCAATGACGGAGAATGCCTCGCCGCGCTGCGGGACTGGCAGAGCTGTGCGTGAGTCGCGGCATTCGATTTCGGAACGTCGCGTCCCCCAGCGTTCCATCGGCAATTGTTCTCACCGAACGCCACACTACACAACGTTCCACCCAGCGGAGCGGCGGCCGCCGCCACTCGGCAGGAGTCCCGCTCCACACAACTCCCTTCGCCTCTAGCGAGGATTTAAACGCGCAAACACCCCCCCATTCGAAGCCTCGACCTGATTCCCGGAAGTGACGGCCCCCTTTGTGGATACCGGACATTTGCTGGAAGATGGCGGCTTGGTGCTGTGCTGGGTTCTGAGGTGAGTGGCAGCAGCGCTCCCAATTATTTGTTTATTAATAGAAGATGCTCACCTCCCCACTCCCCAGTGTCTCTAGCGCTGCAAGTCCGCCACCTACCACTTAGCACGCGGGGATGTGGGCTGCGTCCTGCGCGTTTTAACTTTAAGTGACTCTTGGACAATGCATGGAATAGTGCAAAGTTCTGGAGTCTGTGTTGCAGGTATTGGGCTAGGATTTTTGATAGTCTTTCATCAGATAGAAGCAGTAGAGATAATTTGTTCATTACCATTAGTAAGCGCCCTGTGTAAGGTAAAGTGCTGGCGCGGCTCTTGTGTTTATGATCGTTTGCGTCCTGATCTTCGTAGCGGTTTAACTCTTCGGCAATTGGCGCTGTGCAGGGGAGCTGTTTTTTTCCCCCCTACTTATCCGAAGCCAGCTTCTTAAAGTTATCTAGTTCGGTTTCTCTCTTATTAATTCACAATTTAAGCTGTGTGGCTGTATTTCTGTCTCTCGGAATGGATTGTAAATTGCTCTCAGCGTTCATTTCGAAATTGCACTGAAATGTTATTCCCCCCCCCCCCCCCCTCACATCGAAAAACAAATCATTAGTCCGGGTTTTTGTCCGCGCTTTGAATGTCTCGCTGGCAAACACAAGCCGAGATTTGTGTGGGATGTGGAAAAACTGCAATGTTTCACTGGCAATTTTTGAAATTATAGTTTACCGATGAGCAGGATTGCCCGTGGGGGTTTGTTTTTTCCTGTCTGTTGCCTTTGGGTCGAGTCACCTGATGGAAAGAATTCTGCAAAACCTTTCTTTCAGTCGAATATCGTTTTACACGTCCTTAAACTAGTCGGGGCAAGTTTATTATTTCATAAATATTTTCATATGTAAACATTTTTATATTGGTGGTTGTCAGTTAATATATTTACGGCCGCTGTCCTATCACAAACATACTGTTGAAATTGAATTATATTGAAATCTTGCCTGATCCGGCACAGTGGTGAGCACTCGTTCAATGGGTTATGTAACTGGGAGAGGGGGACTAGCTCCGAAACCTTGAAAAGCTTCAGTCAGCTTTTTGAGTTCAGTGCTGAGAGATTTTCAGTTCTCATTTTCTTCTCTGTGAAAAGGTTTAATGCATCAATATGATGGATTCTTAATGACTGCTGAATAAACGTTCTTGGGTTTTAATTTTTTTGATTCAAATGTGCTAAAGTGATTAGCACTGTTGCCTCACAGCGCCAGGGACCCGGGTTCAATTCTGGCATTGAGTGACTGTATGGAATTTGCACATTCTCCAAATGTGGTTTGCTCCTACAGTCCAAACATGTACAGTTTGGGTGGATTGGCTCTGCTGCATTGGCCCTTAGTATCTCAAGGTGTGTAGGTTAGCGAGATTAGTGGGATAAATATGTGGGGTATATGGATAGGACCTGGGTGAGATGCTCTGTCAGAGTTAATGCAGACTCGATGGGCCGAATGGCCTCCTTCTGCACTAGGGATTCACTGAAAAATTTAGAAATGATAATTTGGAACAAAATTAGGTCATTTGGCTGAATGTAGATTATGAAGGAGAGCCAGCACTGGAGTGTTGAAGTCACATTGCAGTTAACTTGCTTGAGCTTTTTGATGAGGTAAGAGGGCAGATGGTAATGCAGTAGATACGGTACACATGGACTTCCACAGGCATTTGGTGAAGTGCCACACAACATGTTTGTGAGAAAAGTTAGAGCTCATGGAATAAAAGGGAAAGAGCCAATTTTGTATCCATGGTGCTAAGTGACAGGAAATGGTAATGATGAGCTGTTGCTTTTGCAACTGCAGGAAGGTTTATTGTGTGGTCCTTCATACTGATGTTTGATGTACAGGGCACAACGTCAAAATTTGTAAACGATGCACAATTTGGAAGCATTGTACACGGTTAAGAGGATAATGTTGAACGTAAAACAATGTAGGTTGGTGGAATGGGTGGACAAGTGGCAGATGAAATTAATTCAGAATTTTGAAGTGATTCACACGTGAATAAAATAAAAAGGATACAACTTCGGGGCAGGCAGGAGCAGAGGGACCTGGGGTATATGTGCACAAATCATTTGAAGGTGGTAGGATGAGTCTGGTTAAAGCAAAGGTGACCCTGGGCTTTGTTAATAGTGTTTAAAAACACAAATTTGATTTATTATTGTCACATGTATTAGTATACAGTGAAAAGTATTGTTTCTTGCACGCTATACAGACAAAGCGTACCGTACACGATGAAGGAAAGGAGAGGGTGCAGAATGTAGTGTTACATTCATAGCTAGGGTGTAGAGACATTCGTAGCTAGGGTGTAGAGAAAGATCAACTTAATATGTGGTAGGTCCATTCGAAAGTCTGACGAGAGGTTACACAACACCAGGTTATAGTCTAATCTGGTGTCGTGTGACCTTTCATCTTGTCCACTCCAGTACACCAGCATCTCCACATCAAAAGTCTGATGGCAGCAGGGAAGAAGCTGCTCTTGGGTCGGTTGCAATGTGACCTCAGACTTTTGTATCTTTTTCCTGATGGAAGAACATGGAAGAGAGAATGTCCAGGGTGTGTGGAGTCTGTGATTAGGCTGGCTGCTTTTCTGAGGCATTGGGAAGTGTAAACAGAGTCAATGGATGGGAGGCTGGTTTGCGTGATGGACTGGGCATTGTTCACGACTCTTGCAGTCTTGGACAGAGCAGAAGCCATACCAAAGGTCATGAATGTAGCCCAATCCATCACGCAAACCAGCCTCTCATCCATTGACTCTGTCTACACTTCCTGCTGCCTTGGCAAAGCAGCCAGCATAATCAAGGACCCCATGCACCCCAGACATACTCTCTTCCTCCTTCTTCTGTTGGGAAAAAGATACAAAAGTCTGAGATCATGTACCAACTGACTCAAGAACAGCTTCTTTCCCTGCTGCCATCAGACATTTGAATGGACCTACCTTGCATTAAGTTGATCTTTCTCTACATCCTAGATATGACTGTAACACTACATTCTGCACACTCGCTTCCTTCTCTATGAATGGCATGCTTTGTCTGTTTAGCGTGCAAGAAACAATACTTTTCACTGTATACTAATACATGTGACAATGATAAATCAAATCAAAAAACTGTGATGTAACCAGAAACAATACTTTTTATAGTGCACCTGTATACAACATTGGTTTGGGTTTGACTGGAATATTGCGAACCTTTATAGCACCACAGTTTCAGGAACGATGTGAAGGCATTAGTAAAGGTGCAGAAAATATTAAACCATGAGAATGGTTCCAGGAATGAGGAACTTCAGTTGGGTGAGAAGTTGGGGCTGTTCTCCTTCAAGAAGAGGTGAGGGGAGATTTGAAAGAGGTTTCTAAAATCATGAACAGCAGATTGGGAGAAATTGTTCCAATTGGTGAAACTGTTCTGACTGACAAAAGAAGCTATAGTGATATGATGAAAAACATTGTTTAACAAAACAAGTGGTTAGGATGTGGAATCTGCTGCCTGGAAGTGTGGTGGGGGCTTAGTTAGTGACTTTTGCTGGGCTGTGGGGGATTGGCACTGTGTGATTGGACTTGCAGAGTGCCAGCACAGACGGGATGAATTGAATGTTCTCCTGTGCTGTGACCAATTTGTGATTTCTGAGAATGCTAGGGGTTTATGTATTTTTCAAAAGTGGAAGGTTGGTTAGTCTTTCTTCCCCTGTTTTAAACTGTATCCCCTTTGTTCTAACCCTCAAAACATTGCGACATTTCAAGTGTTACAATGTGTCAGTTTCTCCAACTCATCAATTTTGTTATATATTACAAACTTCTGCTCAATGGCATCCTTGAAATGTCTGTATTGTCCTTCACAGAACAGTTTTCCCCTCATTCCTTCACTGGGAATCCTGTTACATCCACGGAACTGCAACTTTATGCCAGTGGTTTTAAGAATTTGAGCAGATTTGTTATGCATTGGTATCTTGAAAGATCAACAGTGTATTTTATTTTTGACCATGGTGAATCAGTCTAAGCAGATGTTTGAAGCACTTGTTGCCACATGACTAGAAGTTAACTTTTGGCTTTTCGGTTTAATCCTCTCCCACCCAAGGCCATGCAGTGTGCAAGATACTGAGACTTCTTTTCTTAAAGTCACAACAAACAGGTTGGAAATTTGCAATAAAAACAAACCATTAATGCATAGCAGGCCTGGCAACACCTGTAAACAGGACAATATTTTGGGAAGTGACTTCTCTTTTCAGATGCTGATCATAGAATGTTGGCTGCTTTCTGTGCAGCATTCAGCCTCAGGAAGTCTGTGCTTGTCCTTTGTTCCCCATAAGCCATTTAGTTTGACCTCGCACTCCAAGTCATTCTGTGATCATTACTATTTCTTATCCTCCAGCTCTTAAGTTCTGCTTCAATAGTGGTTGCAGCAGTCATTTGTATATTCCAGCATACCTCTGTAAAGTGACTTCTTCCAGCCTTTCCTTTGATTCTTTTTGTGATCACCTCAAATTTAAGCTCTTGTGTCACACCTGAAGATCATCTCCAATGTCTGAGTAAAATAGTAGTACGGTTCATTGAACAGCAATAGCATGTCTCCATGACCTTGTGCTTTGGCAAATTCATTTAAGTCTCTTTTTGTATTATGTAACACCAATACTAATGGCACATTCCCAATATGGAACAAAAGATAAACTGGCTAGAAAGATCTGGTAATACTCTCTGATCATTCATGGACCTTGATGAATTCCATTAAATTTATTGT
This sequence comes from Mustelus asterias, assembly GCF_964213995.1. NCBI lineage: Eukaryota > Metazoa > Chordata > Chondrichthyes > Carcharhiniformes > Triakidae > Mustelus > Mustelus asterias. Next base: position 108,792,948 of record NC_135809.1, on the reverse strand, counting down.
TGGGTTACATTTGGTTACAGGCATTTGGAGCACAACTCTTGTATGAACGCACTTCTAGTACATTTGAGTGTTGACGGATGCAGGAGACATCCGAGCCTGGCCCATTTCATATTTGGCATCTGCCAGTATTTGTTCAGCCCTTTTTTTTTAAGATAAAACTTATTTGTTAATTAATACTTATTCCAAGGTGTTACATTTTCAAATGCAATACCCTATCATTTGATTCCTGTGATGTGAACACTGCATTTTTTTTATTGTGCTTTCACACTCTCGCCTTCATTTTTGTGAATGTGCCCCTTCTGAGTTTTGAGTTACCAGTGTGTGCATAAGAAATATTTGAACTCCGAGAAGCCTGTCTGAAGGATAAACCTTCTACAATATACCGTCTATATCTCCCCTTTTGATCCTTGATTGAGATCTCTTTTTTAAAAAAAAAAAGTTTTAGTTGAATTTAAAGATCCAGCATTTCTCATTTATTGGTGTTATTGCTAGTTACCAGCTTCAGTTGCTTTGTAGAAGTGAGTTTCAAATTAAGTGAGGAATCCAACTGGGGGGAAGGTGTGGTAGTGGAAAGAAAATTCACTTTTTGTTCCAGGTGGAGAAAATGCATATCAAACATTTTGGCTAATGTGGGGGGAGACTGTAGTTGGTGGCACAGAAGTTACAAAGCATGCATGCAAAGTCACAAAATGGAAATGGATAGTGTAACGTTTAGATACTGCAATGAATGTTTTGGGGCAGTTTGTAAAAGATTAACCTTAGTTTGTAAGCATTTGAGTTGTGTTCTTTAGTCTGCCTGATTTTGAATTGTTCAAAACAGTGGGTAAAGTATGAATCTGCAAAGGATCAGGAGGATATTTTAAAAGGTCTTTTTTACAAGAATTTCTGTCTTCCATATTTGTTGTTTACTGTGCCTTCTGTATCTTGCCTGACCCAGTTAAATTGGGATGCAAAAGAAGGGATATGAAACTTTTGGCATTTTGTACCAGAATCTACAACTAACTGCATGCATTCTTTGAATCAAAGCTCCAATAAAAAAATAGAATCATAGAATCCCTACACTGCAGAAAGAAGCCATTTGGCCCATTGAGCCAGCACTGACTATCCCACCCAGGCCCTATCCCTGTAGCCTAACCTTGCTAATCCCCCTGACACGAAGGGACAATTTAGCATGGCAAATCTACCTAACCTGCGCATCACTTGTGCAAATTAATATGAATTTCGGCAATATAGAATTGGATCTCGCTCACGATGAGTGGTAACGTACTGTTGGCACAGGGACTGGAGAAAATTCTCATATTATTTCATGGTTTCTGTCTAAGAAAACATCACAATTTGTGCAAGGTACCTTATTTTTTTTTTTAATGAATATTATTTGCTGTACGATCTGGAAGAAGGTGTAACTGGGGTGATCAGTAAGTTTGCGGACGACACGAAAATGGCTGGACTTGCAGATAGTGAGCAACATTGTCAGAGGCTACAGAAGGATATAGCTAGGCTGGAAATTTGGGTGAAGAAATGGCAGATGGAGTTCAATCCAGATAAATGCGAAGTGATGCATTTTGGTAGAACTAACGTAGGGGGGGAGCTATACGATAAATGGCAGAACCATAAAGGGTGTAGATATGCAGAGCGACCTGGGTGTGCAAGTCCACAGATCCTTGAAGGTGATGTCACACGTGGAGAAGGTAGTGAATAAGGCATATGGCATGCTTGCCTTTATAGGACGGGGCATAGAGTATAAAAGTTGGGGTTTGATGTTGCAGTTGTATAGAACGTTGGTTCAGCAGCATTTGGAGTACTGCGCCCAGTTCTGGTCGCCACACTACCAGAAGGACGTGGAGGCTTTAGAGAGAGTGCAGAGGAGGTTTGCCAGGATGTTGCCTGGTATGGAAGGGCTTAGTTATGAGGAGAGATTGGGTAAACTGGGGTTGTTCTCACTGGAAAGATGGAGGATGAGGGGTGATCTAATAGAGGTGTATAAAATTATGAAAGGCATAGATAGGGTGAAAGGTGGGAAGCTTTTTCCCGGGTCGGAAGTTTGAGGGGGGGGGGGGCGGGGAGGTTTAACATGGATATCAGAAGGACGTATTTTACACAGGTGGTGGGGGCCTGGACTGCACTGCCAGGCAAGGTGGTGGAGGCGGACACCCTGGGAACGTTTAAGACTTATCTAGATAGCCACATGAACAGTGGGAATGGAGGGATACAAAAGAATGGTTTAGTTTGGACCGGGGAGCGGCACAGGCTTGGAGGGCCGAAGGGCCTGTTCCTGTGCTGTATTGTTCTTTGTTCTCATCTGTGCTGACGTTTCCACAATCCCAGTGTTTCCTTCTGAGATTTTAAATTGTATGCGTATTTACGTTTCAAAGAAGAATACACATTGAACTCAGTGAAACAGAAATTTATGACCTTTTAAAAATTCTTTCATGGGATGAGTGTCGCTGGCCAGGCCAGCACTAAGAGTCCAGCACTAATTACACTTGAACTAAGTGCTTTGCTCGGGCATTTCAGTCGACATATAGGTTGGGAGATTTCCTTCCCGTTTTACTGCACTTCTGTAATCAGCATAATCGAGGCTAGCTTTCAATTATAGATTTTTTTTTGTGAATTAATTGAATTTATTAAGTAATTGAACTTAAATTCTACCAGATGCCATCAAGGGATTTGACCCATGTACCCAAACCATTAACCAGGGCCTCTAGATTACTAGTTCAGTGATATCATTTTGACCCTGTCTTTCCCTCCTGATCTGAGGTTGCATCTCAATTAACTGGAAGTTTTATTTTATGGATCTACAGCGACAAGGTTCACATTTTCTGACTTCTCTATATCTAATGACAAGATCAGTGTTAACTAATACTGCAGAAATGCTGAAATTGCTTCAGAATATAATTGCTGAAAGACTGAACTACCATATTGGAGTGGAAGGTGTGCAATACATCTGCAGAGCCAAAGGAACTGAGGGTGAACCCGGATATGAATAGTTCATAAAGTTTTCTGGTGGGGCAGGGGGGAGGGGGGAATGGGATTTGCAAAACAAATTGCTTTGGCACAAGGAACTGGTAGATTTTAAAAAATTTATCGGATGTGGGCATCGCTGACTGGGCTGACATATATTGCCCATCCCTTCAACTGAAATGCCATTTCAGAGAGCATTTATGAGTCACTCACTTTGCTGTGGATCTGGAGTCGCATGTTGGCCAGACCAGGTAAGTGTGGCAGATTTCTTTCATGAGTGAAGCAAATGGGTTTTTGCGACAATCTATAATGGTTTCATGGTTATCATTCGATTTCTTTAAATTCCAGATTTTATTAAATTCAAATGTCACCATCTGCCATGGTGGGATTCGAATTTGAGTGTCCAGAGCATTGCCATGGGTCACTGGATTGCTATCTGTTGTGGGAAAAATCCACTAGTAGTCAGACTTCGAGATTCAGAAAATACGATTTATTTAACGGAGCTCCGGGAGACAAGGCACAAGTTAGTAGAATACCTTTTCTCGCTAGAATGTCGGGAGTGGTCCATCTTTATACTTTTTACACAATGAATGGACCGGTGATTTGAACATTATCACATCGTTTAGGCAGGTACAAACAGATATAGACATTTAACATAGTATTGTTCTTATGAATGGGTACATTTCCTGATGTCTGTATCTATCAGTGGTTGGTTTCGGCTCATACAGGTGTTAATTGGTTTCCTCGCATTCATATTTCCTGCTCTTTCTATGGCTAATCTATTCCCTTTGTTTTGGGTTTTCCATATCTTAAAAGATATCTCGACCCTTGGCTTGGCTTCCTGAGGTGTTTGTTTACTATGAGTCACTGTCTGTGATTAGAAATGGCATGTCTGTTAAGTTTTGATTTAAGTGATTTCTGATAAGTGGGAGCCGGTGTCTGCTTTTTGGCTCCTTTCCCAGTTAACTCTTTATGTGCCAGGCAGCCATTTTAAAGTGTGTTCTCCTTGTATTTTCCCCTTACACTATCCAATAACAATACCATTGTCTCCCCTATGAAAGTTGATGGGTGTTGAAGAGTAGAATAACTTAACAATGATGTGTTGTAGGGCTAATTAACCATCAGGTTAAAGCACAATGTCATTGTCAGCTTCTTGAAGTTGGCTGACATTAAACTGCTCTGATTTATATGAATTTAAAAACTCTGCTAGCAACCTGGGTAAACTGTAAGATTGGTTGGAAATTATTGAATTCGGACTTGGTAGATTTTCTGAAACCGTATAGTGGTGCACTCTTCTAATATTTGTTCAAAACTGTGAGCAGGCATAGATAACATTGTTGCAGCTATTTGTTGTTGACATCCTTCCATCTACAAAAGGTGCAGCAGACGATTCGTTTCAGATGGGATGTCTTCATTTGGCACTGCTTTGCTGATGGTTGAAGAGGCCAGACCTCGAGAGGCAGGTTCTGCCACAAGTGCTGCGCATGAAGCTTCCTTGTGTTGTTATGGGGAGTTGGTGTCTGTTGCCAAGCTGCTGTAGCCACTGGTCGTGGTGGTGGCGCATGCCAGCCCACAGAAGTTGTCAGCTCGTGACTCCCAGATATGGTGATAAATATGTTCACGGCCTTCATGTCACAATTGCAAGTATTCTTGAAGCATAGTTTTTAGCATCCCACTGGTCAGTTGGCTCCAGCCACCTCAATAGACAAAAAGTCCTTGGTTATGCGACTATGCACCATTCTTCAGATGTACTCAAGCCAAAGAAGCCACCAATGATGAGTACAAGCAAACTTGGAAACTTTGAGCTGCATTTGTGACTTTCATAACTATTATGTGTTACAAGTGTGAGTCCAAAGAGCAAAGAAAAGTACAGCAGAGGGACAGGTCCTTCAGCCCTCCAAGTCTGTGCTGATCATGATGCCCAAACAAAATTTTTTAAAAAATCCATTCTGCCCTTACTCAGTCCGTATCCCTCTATTCCCTCCCTATTCATGTACCCATCCAGATGCCTCTTAAATGCTACTAATGTGCCTACTTCCACCACCTCTGGCAGTGCGTTCCAGGCACCCACCACTATCTGCATGAAAAACTTCCCCCGCACATCTCCCTTAAACTTTCCCCCTCTCACCTTGAATCTGTAATTGACACTTCCATTCTAGGAAAAAGTCTCTGACTATCCACCGTGTCTATGGCTCTCATAATTTCACTGGAGACCTGATAGAGGTCTGCAAAATTATATCAGTGAGACAGCTTTAGCTGGACTCCAGTTAATGCAACATCTCCGTTTGGTGTTTGCATCTTTTCAGTCCAGCATTTCCTTTCTCGCATGCTCCGTTTGTTAAACAGCATACTGTACCAGATACCATATTGTATGATTCTGTATATGTCCGTGTACTAATAAGCTTTTGGCCTCGTTTGTCCAGAAATAATTCCTTAAACAGTCAAATCTTCATTTACATTCCTGCTTCTCTTTGTGACATTGTTTGAGCATTCCATGGACGCTTCAGTTGTCCTGCATTCCTAGTCACGTGCCAGCTCCTGTTTCTTTTTAACTCTTGCCATGATAACTAAACTTCTCCCTGAATGGAAATAAATTTCAATTCTTAATTTGGAAGATCTTCTTTGAAAGGATTCTTAAAATTAAAGAAACCTTCGGTTATTTGACATGTTCACGATTTTCTTTAAACTTGGAAATCCAATTGCACTACGAGAAAACCATCAATTTTTATATCACAAAACAGATGGATGCCATTATTCAGTAGCCCTGTTTAACCCTTATTGATGACAGAGGCTATGTTGAAACTGTTTTTACAAGTTGGCTTCTTTATTTACTGTCAACTCTTCTAAACCAGGTGAAAGAATAGTGTTTGCTTCAACCTCTTATAAAAATGCTTTCTTGGGAATTGTAACAATCTTGGATGTTCACATTTGGAAAGAAATATTGAAAGCTTAGCCATTTATACTTTGACTAAAAGTCAAACCTGACTTTCAGTATTGGTGTTTCTAAATACAACTGATGTCATGTAACAACCGACTCAAGAACAGTTTCTTCCCTGCTGCTGTCAGACTTTTTAATGGACTTACCTTGCATTAAGTTGATCTTTCCACCCTAGCTCTGACTGTAACAATACATTCTGCACTCTCTCATTTCCTTCTCTATGAACGGTATGTTTTGTCTGTATAGCGTCCAAGAAACAATACTTTTCGCTATGTTAATACATGTGACAAATCAAATCAGCAATGCGCTTAATCTTGTGTTGAATTTATCATGTTAATAGTGGGGTTGTGATATTTTGCCCTGTTCTGTGTTTAACTCATGGTGTTCCAATACATTTTATGACTTTTGCTAAAGGGCTTGATTGTCACTGTTGCATTTAAAAGCTGAACAGTGCTTTGTTTGTCCTATCTTAATGCTGTATTGATTGAAGATAGGATAGTGTGTTCATTTTATTGACGCCATTGGAATACAATTGGCATTGTTGAATTCCTTGTCTAATATGTGGTCAATGCTTTAAAATGGCGTAGGCAAGTGTCTAATGAATTAAAGTGGAGATTTGGATGGAATTATATGCCATCCTGTGCTTTTGAAGCAAAGTCTATAAATCATTTTTGAGAGAATTGATTGCTGCCTGTTCCTTTTTTAATTTCCCTTTTTTCTCAGCTGAAGAACCCAGCTTCTATGCTGAAATAGCTTAATTTGAAAAAAAACAAAACTTCAGATTAATCGGAGTGAAATTGTGTGCATGTGGGTGCGTCTTATTGCTCAAAACGCTGCGCTGTTTACTCTTAAATACACGGGAGAACTGTTGCCTCTTTACTTGATGCTACTCTGAATCTGAACTTGAGCAGTGATTACAACTTCCAAGAGATTTGTTTGAAATGTTAGCTAGATTTGCCAGTTTTAGGGCAATGCTTTTTGCAGTATGCCAGGACTGATTTCATCTGCTTCTGATGATGTTGAGCTGCTTTTCTGTGATGCCTACAGGGAGCAATTACAATGTAGGATGATGTCAATGTTTCTTTCTGTTTGTTCTCCATGCGGGCTATACTGCCAAAGCTGCACTTATTAGGTGGATTGTGCCTTAGTGTCGAAAGATGTGTATGTTATGTGGATTAGCCATGGTAAATGTGCGGGATGGCAGGGAAGGAACAGGGTTGGGCCTGGGTGGGATGCTCTTTTGCAGAGCTGCTACAGACTTGATGGAAGTCTGGCCGCCTTCTATACTGTGCAGGGATTCTCTGAATGACCTTGGATACTCTGAGGAGATGAGTGTCTCCTTTGGCTGAAGTTCTTGCACTTGCTCAAAAGTGGATAGGGAAATCCAGGATTTTGACTCTGACAAATAAAGGATTGGGGCTATATGACCAAGAATAGTGTGTTTTCATGTTACATAAAATATATGGAGCCATGCTGGTGTTTACACTCCACATGAGTGCCCACAAAGAACCCTATTCCTTTCTCCCTCCTGTGTTTAGAAGAGATACTGTTGCTGAAGCTTTTCATCTTGCACTCATTAGAACAAACGCAACATTTCAAATGATCAGAATTTATACTTCAGAGTAAGATTAGTTGGCCAGTTGACTCTGGTCAAGGTATTGCCACGTAGAAGCAACAGAAAATTATAGGTTCCCCAGGTTCGAAGGTTATTCAAAAGAAGGCCACAGTTGAACATATTCCATGTTATTTCCAGCAAGGGGGAGGCAGTGGTGTAGTGGTATTGCCACTGTGCTAGTAATCCAGAAACCTAAGGTAATGTTCTGGGGACCTGGGTATTAATCCCACAATGGCAGATGGTAGAATTTGAATTCAATATAAATATGGAATTAAAAACCCACCTTGTTCACTAATTCGGGAAGGAAATCTGCCATCCTTACCTGGTCTGGCTTACATGTGACTCGTCTAGCAATGTGGTTGACTCGATCAGCCAGCAACACCTGCATCTCGCGCACGAATTTTTAAAAAGCATAAATGAGCCATGTTACGAACTCTATTTGATTATCTTGACTTGGTTGTTAGTGTAACTATTAGCGCACACAGGATTTTCAGTAAGTGCTGCTCAACTGCAGAATCATATCTGATACATGTTGGGTTTTGCAGGCTGGTTGAGTATGGTCTGTACTCTGCCCACTATGAACAACAAAAGGAACATGCTGTGTCCTTTGAACAACCAATTGCTGGAATGCATGGCCTACATACTGAGCATTGCATTGGCAATGAAATTTATACATGTTCTCCTGACCACACACTTGAGCAATGTATGTATGATTTCATTGTTGCTGCAGTACCAGGTATGAAGACGATCAGTCCCAACAAATAGGCAGTTGCTTTCACAGTTCAAAGGAATTTTATTAAAAATTGTGATCGCATCCCTACTCAAACATTGAACTTAATAGATGTCCTTGTGATAACATTTTGGCAATGTGTGGCATAGGCTTTCCATACAAGTACAGTTTTGTTTAGAAAAAAAACCTTGGCTTTGAGGTTAAATGGAATCAACTTTTTAGTAACAAAGTTCAAGTCTTTGGATGTGAGCCCGTCCTTACAGACCTATTGAGTGTAAAAACTTGATTTTGTGATTGATCCTGAAATATTCACTTTGGGCACAAGGACCAGATGAGCAATAATTTACCTGACTGTAGATTGCTTTGTCACTTGGTGAATACTGAGGCTTTATCTGTACAATGCAGCCTTGTGTTTGTTTCTGCTCACCAGCTAACAATTCAGTGAGGAAAAGATTGAGGGCTTGACTGTGGAAGAGACATTATGAGCTAATTTGATTGGTATGAGGCAGCTGACTTTGGACGACCCCCAAAATGAAAGCTCTCAATAGTTGTTTGATTCTGAGAAGTAACAGCCTATGAAGTGTTGTCATGTCATTCCTTTAATGTCATCAGCATCATTTGAATACTGTCCTTGGGAGTGGAAACATTCAATAATCGGATAAGTAAAACAATTTTTATTACTGCAGTTTTATCACTGTTTAATGTTTCAGATAAATTGTTATATCTGTAGCGTTTTCTGCTTTTCACTCTCGTGGTTAGACCAATGATGGGCAACTTGAGTCTAGTGAGTGGGTCATCTCAGTGGGCCACAAGATTGAAATTGGGCGTGTTCACTAACCATGAATAAGATTGAATACATTTAGTGCAAGTCAAATATTTCACCGAGTTATAGAAAATGCTTAATCATTCATAATAGTAGAGTTGCCGTCAACCTTAAATGGTAAAAATAAATATTTGTGCTTTGGATGGAGAGGGAGCACACAGCTCTCGTAGTGTTGTGTGGAATCAGCATGCACCTCACTTCATGTGCCCTTGCTTTACTTGCATATCACTTTAGTCATACTGGTAGAAAAAGAACTACGTGGATGGAAACGAGCAAAATCTGGCAACTCTGGATGTAGCTACGGTCAACAAAATGTCTTGCAGGCTGCACTCAGAATCCTGATGGGCTGCAGGTTGCGCACCACTGGGTTAGACATTCTGTTGTCATTCTATAGAACATAGAACATAGAACATTACAGCGCAGAACAGGCCCTTCGGCCCACGATGTTGCACCGACCAGTTAAAAAAAAAAAAAACTGTGACCCTCCAACCTAAACCAATTTCTTTTCGTCCATGAACCTATCTACGGATCTCTTAAACGCCCCCAAACTAGGCGCATTTACTACTGATGCTGGCAGGGCATTCCAATCCCTCACCACCCTCTGGGTAAAGAACCTACCCCTGACATCGGTTCTATAACTACCCCCCCTCAATTTAAAGCCATGCCCCCTCGTGCTGGATTTCTCCATCAGAGGAAAAAGGCTATCACTATCCACCCTATCTAAACCTCTAATCATCTTATATGTTTCAATAAGATCCCCTCTTAGCCGCCGCCTTTCCAGCGAAAACAATCCCAAATCCCTCAGCCTCTCCTCATAGGATCTCCCCTCCATACCAGGCAACATCCTGGTAAACCTCCTCTGCACCCTCTCCAAAGCCTCCACATCCTTCCTGTAATGTGGGGACCAGAACTGCACACAGTACTCCAAGTGCGGCCGCACCAGAGTTGTGTACAGTTGCAACATAACGCTACGACTCCTAAATTCAATCCCCCTACCAATAAACGCCAAGACACCATATGCCTTCTTAACAACCTTATCTACTTGATTCCCAACTTTCAGGGATCTATGCACACATACACCTAGATCCCTCTGCTCCTCCACACTATTCAAAGTCCTCCCGTTAGCCCTATACTCAACACATCTGTTATTCCTACCAAAGTGAATTACCTCACACTTCTCCGCATTAAACTCCATCCGCCACCTCTCGGCCCAACTTTGCAACCTGTCTAAGTCTTCCTGCAAACTACGACACCCTTCCTCACTGTCTACCACACCACCGACTTTGGTGTCATCAGCAAATTTGCTAATCCACCCAACTATACCCTCATCCAGATCATTAATAAATATTACAAACAGCAGTGGCCCCAAAACAGATCCCTGAGGTACACCACTTGTAACCGCACTCCATGATGAATATTTACTATCAACCACCACCCTCTGTTTCCTATCCGCTAGCCAATTCCTGATCCAATTTCCTAGATCACCCCCAATCCCATACATCTGCATTTTCTGCAGAAGCCTACCATGGTGAACCTTATCAAACGCCTTACTAAAATCCATATATACCACGTCCACTGCCTTGCCCCCATCCACCTCCTTGGTCACTTTCTCAAAAAACTCAATAAGGTTAGTAAGGCACGACCTACCTGCCACAAAACCATGCTGACTATCACCTATCAATTCATTACTCTCCAAATAACTATAAATCCTATCCCTTATAATTTTTTCCAACATCTTGCCGACAACAGAAGTGAGACTCACCGGTCTATAATTCCCGGGGAAGTCTCTGTTCCCCTTCTTAAACAATGGGACAACATTCGCTAACCTCCAATCTTCTGGTACTATACCAGAGGCCAACGACGACCTGAAGATCAGAGCCAGAGGCTCTGCAATCACTTCTCTTGCCTCCCAGAGAATCCTTGGATAAATCCCATCCGGACCAGGGGATTTATCTATTTTCAGACCCTCCAGAATATCCTGCACATCCTCCTTATCAACTGTAATACTGTCTATTCTACTCCCTTGCAACCCAGTGTCCTCCTCAGCTATATTCATGTCCCCTTGCGTGAACACCGAAGAGAAATATTGGTTCAATGCTTCACCAATCTCCTCCGGTTCCACACATAACTTCCCTCTGCCATCTATAACTGGCCCTAAACTTGCCCTAACTAACCTTCTGTTCTTGACATACCTATAGAACGCCTTAGGATTCTCTTTAACCCTATCCGCCAAAGTCTTCTCATGTCCCCTTTTAGCCCTTCTAAGCTCGCTCTTCAACTCCCTCTTAGCCAATCTAAAGCTTTCTAGTGCACTACCCGAGTGCTCACGTCTCATCCGAACATAAGCCTCCTTTTTCTTTTTAACCAACAAAGAAACTTTTTTGGTGCACCACGGTTCCCTAGCCCTACCAATTCCTCCTTGCCTGACAGGGACATACCTATCACAGACTCGCAGTAGCTGCTCCTTGAAAAAACTCCACATGTCGGACGTTCCCAGTCCCTGTAATCTCCTAGTCCAACCTATGTTTCCTAATTCTCTCCTAATAGCCTCATAATTACCCTTCCCCCAGCTAAAACCATTGGCCCGAGGTTCATGCCTATCCCTTTCCATCACTAAGGTGAACGTAACCGAATTGTGGTCACTATCACCAAAATGCACACCAACTTCCAAGTCTAGCACCTGGTCTGGCTCATTTCCCAGCACCAGATCCAATATAGCCTCACCTCTAGTTGGCCTGTCTACATACTGAGTCAAAAAACCTTCCTGCACGCTTTGAACAAAAACTGACCCCTCTAACGAGCTAGAGCTATAACAATTCCAGTCAATATTAGTCAAGTTAAAATCCCCCATAACAATTGCCCTATTACTTTCACTCCTAAGCAGGATTGACTCCGCAATCCTTTCCTCAACCTCTCTAGAACTTTTAGGAGGTCTATAAAAGACTCCCAACAGGGTGACCTCTCCTCTCCTATTTCTAATCTCCGCCCATACTACCTCAACAGATAAGTCCTCATCAAACCTCCTCTCTGACACTGTGATACAATCTCTGACCAATAATGCTACCCCTCCCCCTCTTCTACCTCCTTCCCTACTTCGACTAAAACATTCTATAATCAAAAGGACTCTGCGATCCCAGAATGACTTGATCCCATGCATTCCAGACTGTAGTTTACTCGCTGGGTGTTGGGATTTGGATGTGCTACGTTTATCTACTGCCTGTTTTTTAAAAAAGACACCATTGACTCCTCTTTATCTCATCATGCAGTAGGGGGTAGGTAATGATTCATGATCTGGATTGGCCACTGCTCCTGTTTGGAATCTGTATGAATCCACTTTCCATCCAGCCATCCCATTGCCTTCTGTCTGCTTACGATTGGTGAAAACAACACAAAACCGTCTCCGTCAAAGCTTACAATAAAATCAAGGGTAAAACAACTAAAGCACGCTGAACTAGTGGAATTGTATTCCTAACCCCCTCCCCAGTCCCACTGCTACTGCATAATTGTGGAAGTTTCAGTTACATGGCTGAGCTATGAGCTGTTTCATTAGCTTCCAGCTTGTACAGTTGTGATGAAAGACAGAATATGTAGGTTTGTCTGTGGACATAGCAAACAGAGTTAGAACTGAGACTCCAGTTATTACATAAACTCTTTGACCAAAACCTTAACCTGCTTTTCTTTCTTCGGACTCTGATGACTGTAATTTGCATTTTCAACAGTTTCAACTTTCACGTCTCCAAGAATACAATTTGTTCTTTAATCTATTAACAATATCCTCATTACATCATGTGTGCTCTGTTTCCTATGACATCTCACCTGTACTGTGCGTGTAGACGGTGCATCAGAGCTACTGAAATTCAAAATATCAACAGGGTAGTTTATTGCTTCAACAACAGGATTAAATAACTTGGATTGGGTGTTTAGTTGGACAGCTAGACTTTTACAAACTCACTGTTGGGTCATTGCAATGCATGTCATCTTGTGTAATTCAAAATGGTGATTCATGGAGAATTTTGTGATGGCTACCAAATGTATCCAGATGAGGAAAAACGCCAACTAGACTGATGTTCCAAAACTGTCTGGAATGTACATGATTGAGAGTTAAGGCTGTCTCTGAGTTGGCGCATGTCCTACCTGTAATTTAAGGGTCGTATGGCTGTCAAAGTCCAGGCAATGTTTGAATTCTGTGGTTGTGGTGATATGAAAACAACTGTTTTTAGCACTAATGCCTTTTTTATAAATACAGATGTGTGCAAATCAATAGAAATGTGGATTAAATCTGTCATCCTGCACCTCAATAATATGGACCTGAGTCCATATGTAAATGTATAGCCACCTGGACACTGGGAAATTTTATGTTGCAATGTTTGTGTAGATAATACCTGTTTATTGATAAGGCCTGTATTGCATGGCTAAGTATTGGGAAGTGTATATAAGGAAGTTTTGAGAGTGGGAAATGCTACAAACCTTTGAACACGACATTTCAAGGGGAAATTTTGTGCTTTAGTCCCAGGGTATGAGGAAGTGCTTGTGACAAAACAGTCTGTGGTTTCTGTTTCTCCCCTACCACACACTACTGTTTTCTATTTATTGTTTTAGTTTCCTCCTGTTGTCCCTTTAGTTCACATCCAACTTAAAGTTTTAATTAGGGGAGCAGTCAGGGAGCAATTGGCTCTAGACTCCTGAGACCCAGTTAATGATTTAACTTGATGAGTCAACAGGAAACGTACAATAAGAAATGATCTCATATGGGGAACTGGGCTGTAGTGAGATGGACCTGTGAAGGACCCAAATTAACCTCATTCACCATATGTGCTAATTAAGCTGCTTCACCCTGTTGCAAACTCAGTAACTCCCCTGATAATTCGCCTGTTCCAAGCTGTTAAATTTTTTTCAACACTTGTTGTCGTGCTAACTATAAAGGGGCATTCATAGTGCAGTTCAAAGAAAAAGCATGAGCAGAAACTTGACGTGTCCAAGATAATGAACAGATGGTACCATGGTGATTTTGGAGGTTGCAGATGTTCCTTATTGGTATTCTTGTTGCCTGGATGCACCAGAGGATGAAAACCTTCTTTGGATCCCAGTTTTATATTTGCAGCTTGCTGCTGTAAAAGTATGCACAGTGAGGGCTTTGTTAGAGTTCAGCATACCAGAATAGAGCCTCTCTTCAGTTTCGCAGCAGCAATTCGAGAGTTTTGTTTTAGCCTTGCATCTTATCAAGTACCTCAGTACCAGTTCCTGATGTTGATTTCACAGATGGCTTTTAGTGTTGGCCTGTGCACATTGCAGCACCTGTAGCTCTGGGCCCTGTGCTTCAGTCAGTGTTTCAGCAGGTGTTGTACAATTAGTCGTATTTGTCAGCTCCTCTCTTTGTTTGAAAAGCTGTGTAATAACTTCAAAAAGGCAAAGGGGGGTGGAGTTCAAAGCTTTCCAAGATCTTTACTGAAGACCACACCTCCCAAGATATTTTAAGCAAATTGAGTTCCTCTTGCATTTAGCTTTCATCATTTTAATGTATTGGGTTCAGTTTTCACGAAGAAACACTAACTCCACCTTAAAAAACAACTGAAAAAGAAAATGCAATTGCTAGAAATATGAAACAAAACGAGGTTAGAGCTCAGACAGCCAGTCAACTGTGAAGAGAGCAGCAGATGGGTCTGTACCTGAAATGTAAACTTAACTGCACTTTCCACAGATGCTGACTAAACTTTTTTTGTTTTCAGTCTTTTCTATTTTTCCCCAATTTCCCCACTTATGTCTTATAAGAAGTCATATCCGAATAGAGGTCATGTACTTGTCATGAAAAATCTGCAGCTGTACCTAGTATTCTCAGTCATGTAAAGTGGCTGGTGGGAACTAAAGTACACAAAATACACTTCCTCCTCCGAAAATCTTTTGCAGATGCATCCAAATATTTGGTTCAATCTTTCCAGTCATGCAAATATAATGGATATCAACTCCATAACCTGTGTGTGAAGGAGTGGCTTGCTGATTACGGTCACTTTTATTGATAAGTTGGAACTGGCTAAGAAGTAGAACTCTGCGAATATCTTGTTGGAAATAGTGATGTGACTATTTTGGTGAATCCTTGGACATTTATACAGACATGTGGACTTCCATGAATGCATGGTGATACCCACCCCTCCATTGCCTCTATGTTGTCAGATTGCTTTCTGACATCCAGTCGTGGAAAAATCTACAGCTTGTCCAACCAGTACTGGAAGACCACAGCAATCCTCTTTGACCCCAGCTGCAAACTCTATCGCTGTTTTGGGCAGAGAAAAAGGCATTCTCAACGTCTGCATCCTATTGAACGCCAATCTGAGTTTTCAGCAGCCTCTTCCCTCCCCCATTACAAAGACAGCTTAATTCTGCTCACATACTATTACCTGCAGTCCCTCGGCTAATCTACTACTGCCAAGATCTTCGTGCATACTTTTGGCATCTGTGTAGGCATTGCTGTAACACTGCCTTGGTTGTTATCTCATCATGTAACTTTCAATTCCAAAAAGAAGTCGTGTTATCCAAGACACAGATTGTATCCTGTCTAGTTCACCCTGTCCTAACTAATGAAATTAGTTCCTAGTCCTGAATTTGAAATTCAAATTGTTTTAAAACTCCTTTTATAGTCTCTGCTGTTCCTATTGTTCCCTCCTTTTTGGCCTATCAGGTTTACTGTACCTTCAGCCACCAAGGCACACACTTGGGGATTCTAGACTCTCGGCATCGAGGGCTTTGGGAAGAATGCAGGAGTATGGCATTGTGATGGAGGATCAGCCATGCTCCTATTGAATGGTAGAGCAGGCTCAGAGAACCAAATAACCTACTCCTGCCCCTATTTTTTATGTTTCTAATTCCCTCCCTAAAAACCCATTGCGTTTACATCTACCTTTTGTAAGACCTTGTTTAAAAATCCATCTCTTCGATCAAACTTTTGTTTATTATTAATGCTGCCTTCTCCTTTTGAGCATCTGTTCTTGGGTCATAACATGCTGTGGATTTTTCTATAATAAAATGTGCTTTACAAACTTGATAAGTTAATTCTTTTCACGGTCAAAGCATTTAATTATTTCCTTTCTTGACCTCACTGGCACTCACTACACATCACAGCATACTCAGTACTCAATGTTTTCCCTTTTATACTAGATATTCTACCTTCCTGATATTAATTGCAGAATAAATATTGGCTAGAACCCCAAGAACACCCAGTTCTTTGAATAGTGCCATGTGATCTCTGCATAACATGGGGATTTGGTTTAACATTTCATCACCTCCAATACTCCCCTCAGTACTAAAGTAGCAGCCCAAGTAATGTGTTCGGGCCTGTGGAGTGGGGCTTGGACACACAACTGTCTGACTGGCATGAATAAGCAGCCACTGAGCCAAGGCCTTTCATGCACAAGGCAAATCTTAGAGAGAAGTTCATGGACTCTGAATTGAAATTGCAGTCCAAGTTCTAAAAGATGACAACTTGAGGTCCTAAATTCCAACTTACTTAAATATTTCCTCAAATGGCAAGACTGGTCACTGTTGTGCCAACTGAGTGTTGTGATTTGAGTTGGTTGTTTTTCTATTTAATTGAATTGGTATCAGACTTTTGCAACTGTTGTACAGATTTGGTCGTTTTTTTACATTTATCGAGCACCTATGGTCTTTGTTCAGTGTGAAAATCCAGGGTGTAGAATGCTAACCAAGGTTTATTTTTCTCCCTATTCAATTAATGTCATGGGATATTTCCTCTTTAACAACGAGTAGGAAGTTATCTTGGTACCCAATCCAATATTCCCCCATCTGCACATCCACCCAAACAATATGGTTACTTATCTCTTTTTGTTGCTGTTGCCAAATTATTCTTGCTTTTACATTGTAATTGTCCCTTCACACCAATAATAATTGATTGATTGTAATGCATTTCTCCAATTCCACTGATTGGAGTATTTGGGATTTTCAATGAAGCTGAAAACTGATTTCAGGCCAGAAGTACTTTGGTGAAAG
Source organism: Mustelus asterias (assembly GCF_964213995.1). Classification (NCBI taxonomy): domain Eukaryota; kingdom Metazoa; phylum Chordata; class Chondrichthyes; order Carcharhiniformes; family Triakidae; genus Mustelus; species Mustelus asterias. Next base: position 108,775,883 of record NC_135809.1, on the reverse strand, counting down.
TAAGACGTGAGCAAAGCCCAATGTTACTTTCCAGATGAAAGCTGATCTAAATTGGCTAGAATGTATGTTTCTTCCTTATCACTTGAGGCTCTGAAGAATATGCAAAAGAATAGTGGGCGGGGGAGAAGGAATGATTGGGGGTGGCTTCTGTGTTGCATACATTTTCCATTCCTCCTACTGAGCGCGCAGTAAATGAAAGATCCCACACAATGTGGCAGAATATTTCCAGTGTTTTATACTGATGTGACTTCAAACCGTGCTGCTGCCAATTACCGAGATGTAGGTTTTATTTAAAAGTTAAGTAATACCTATTTTTGGCAATAATGTCAACTTCCTCTATAGTTTTGTGTACCTGTATTATAGAAGCTGACTTGAGCTTTCTATTCCAGCTTTGACAAGCATTTGATCTTCAAGCACTTGAATATTTGTATAAGTTTATTTATAGTAGATTTCTTGGCCTGTTGGTAGGGATGTGAACTTCATGAGAAATCACTCAACATTCTTTCCATCCCTTGCATGTCTCTGCAGCAGCTTGCAATAACTGCTTGTGTGATGGACTAATGATATGTGCCCATGAAAAGTAACCTCTGTGTATCTTTTAATTGCATCTGTCACTGAGTGGCACAAAATCACCTGAAATAAATCACTATCAGAAACCCTAACATTCATTACTTGAGAACAGTGGGGTGGTGGGGATGAAGCATAATCATTTAGTGGTTGAATTTTGGAAGACGAACTGTTGTTGAATTCCACTTTATTTCTGCATAAATAAATGTCTGTTCCTTTTATTAAAACTGGACAGTTGAAACTGTCATTTGTTGCTTGTACAGACTGGAATTGGCCATAACTAAAAGGTACGGGTTATGCGTGACTTGCATGTTGGACCTTAAAACACACACAGGAGACCTGTGAGTAAATGCCATTGGGCATGTTGCTGTGCAGGAATATTTTGCAGGGATTTATTTTGGCGGGCAGGATTCTTGTGGATTTATTAAACCACAACAAAGATGGATTTATGACTATGCAAAATTGAATTACAGCCTTGAACTCTCTACCAGCTAACATTTTAAAATTGATTTAGATTTCAGTTACAGGTATGCAAATGGAATTTTGAGGCTGGCAGTTGTGAGAGAAGTTGATTATTTCTCTGGAAGGGATATGCAATGGGCACTGATGTTTGTGTTTTTGTTTCCAACACAAGTCAAACTCTGCGCATTGCTTCTGGTTTCCCCTTGTGAATTATTGGTTTCAACAATACTCTTAACTATTTTAGTTTGAAAAACATTATCTCTCTCGTCAAATAAATAATCTTTCCACCTGCATCAGTGTTCATTTTGTGGTGAATCTGCTGCTGCGTTTTAGTGCAAACAGTGACTATAGGTAGCCCCATGTGCAGGGTTTGCACTAACCCTGCACCAACAGAGTCAGTAAGTACATTCAGATGCTGCATTTGAATAGGACTTATTATCATTTACACAGTTAGTCTTGCCTTTTTGAAGGTGGAGAAAGAGGGGCTCATAACACTGACTTTAGATAGTGCTACCTCAAGTCAACGCTGATGTCCATATTAGAGATATTCCTGTTTTGGAGTGAGGGTAAACCCACAAATTGTCCTGGTGGTGGTTGCACCTGAACATGTTAGCTAAGCATCAGCTTCATAATTAAGGTTTGTATACGATCCTGAGGTTTTGTAAGATTTTTTTTAAAAAGTGTTTCCCTAAGCTGAAAGGGAATAATGAGTCTCGTGATCTATGGATTCTGCCCAGCAACAGGCCGTATGGCTTGGTTACCAGGAGCCCAGGTCAAGTGCATGTGCTAAAATGTACATGCCAGGTTTTACACCTGACAATAAAGGCAGAAGCAGCTGTTCTTGTTAATGCAGACTTTGAACAGGAATGGGGTTAGTCTGGGGGTGGTGCCATGGGTTGAAGCAGCTGCAAGCAACAGGGAAACAGCTGTTCAGTGTTAGCCACCAGTGCAGCTGGAGGTCGGTTTGGGATTCAGAAGACTGAGTGAGTTGCAGCTCAGTGAAATCGGGATAAGTGAACCTGTTGGAAACGTGGAATGACTTTGGACTGTTTGCTGAAAAGACCTACAATTCTGCAGAGAGGGTGCTGTTGAAGTGTGTGTTGTGGGATTATCAGTTGTGTTAAAATACTTGAGGGATTCCTTTTTCTTTGGAACATTCATTGCCTCCTAAGTAATGTTTTGTTAACGTTGCTGTTAGCTTGTTTGTTGCAGTAAAAGACTTGATTTGAAATCCTGCCATGCAATTTCTTTGTTCACTGGAAATTCAAGTATCTTTTTTAAAAGTCATTGGTCTCTAATAGGAATTGTAATAATTGATTTATTAAAAAACCTTTGATCCTGGAAACAGCCCAAGGTTGTATCACATCTGGGTAGCTACGTGGAGCAGGTTGTAAACTGATTCATGGAAACGTGTACCTGCAATAATTAAATCAAGAAAAATGTCTGTGGCATGTTGTAAGATTTGGTCTAAAATTAGATTCTAGCTGAATTGAAACTTGCAGTGTCAATTTGGCTTGATCTGCAGCCTGAGGTTTCTCCATGATTCCCTTGTAGAGTAATTAAGTCCATAAATTCCCTAACATGCAGTAGGAGGCCATTCAACCCATCGAGTCTGCACTGAGTCTCCAAAAGAGCATCTTTCTCAACCCTCCCCCTCCTATCCCTGTAACCCCACGTATTTACCACGGCTAATTCATCTAACCTATACACCTTTGGACACCAAGGGGCAATTTAGCATGGCCAATCCGTATAAACTACACATCTTTGAACTGTGGGAGAAAACCGGAGCACCTGGAGGAAACCCATTCCGACATGGGGAGAATATGCAAACTCTACATAGACAGCCGCCCAAGATTGGAATTGAAGCCAGACTGTGAAGCTTCTTCCTTATCCACCTCATTCTGTTAAAAGTAAACTGTAGGAGGAGTATTTAGTCATTGTATTATGAAGTATTGACCAAAGGCCATACAATTTTGTAAACCAGTTACACCACCTATATAATTAAAGAAATCCAATCTGAAAGAATGAGTAGTGCAGAGGATTAAAAATGGTCCACAGGCCTTTTTTATAGTTTGGTAGTGGTTTGTGCAGTGTGTGGGGATAGAAAATGGAATGCTGCAAATGTTTTTTTGCTGTACTTTTCACTTTATGGGAACTGTAACTGGCACTGCGTATCCTCAGGAATTGAGAATCTGTAATCTGGCCAGAACTCTTCGCTCTGCAGAATAAATGAGGGATGCATAGTTTCGGCACAAATATCAAACATTCCTCAAGAATTTTTCAACTTTCGATTAAATTTTCTAACTGGTCAATAACCTGTTCTGATTGTATTTAATAAAATTTCATGCTTTTGGCATAATATTTTCTTTATAAACTTGAGCAGAATTAAGAAATTTTGAGTTTTTTTTAAGAGCATTGAGCATTGGCATTCAATGAACATCTTGCAGTCTGACTTTGCACTTGGACAATGTATACTTGCCGTCTAAACATATACTTCATGTTTTTCTTTGTTTTCTTTCACTGTCTTTAATGCGGAAGTTGGGAAATGCTTGTTCATTCTGTAAACATATTAAGTTTTTTTTTCTCCTCAGCGCTGGAGATGTGGAATGTGTAAATAATTTAGGTGATATTCTGTATCAAGCGGGTGGATGCACAAGGAACTGGCTTCTAATTTTCCCTTTGCAGATTCTTACAGCCACCGAAGCCAAGAGACTTCATCCAGTCATCTCGGGTGACATCTGCACTGTATGGTGTCTCCTTATCATTTCAATGAATTTTTAATTGGAAGTAGCCTGCCTCGATGAGTTCATTGTGGGAGCTCCCAAGAAATGCCCAAACATACAATAAACATATCCTTCTGAGGTTTCTCACCTTAAATTAATCTAACTATGAATTTGTTTATCAGTTTGACATGGCTACTTTGTGTTTAAATGCTGTGTCAGTTCAGGAAATTCTGCTATCTTCATGTTGTGAAGGAAGCAAAGTGTAACATTTTGAAGGCTCCTATTTGTTTGGGCACCCAGCCAGTCATTTTCTTTACAAATTTCCATGTTCTTTCATCCCCCTCCAAAGCATTTTGTTTTCCTTGCACAACTGTGGATCTTGTGATGCAGCCAGTTTCCTGTTGAACTTAAAAGTGAGTTTATAGTATTGCTGCCTTTGTGTATTTAAAGATATTTATCAGGGAGGGGCATGCATCAGGGGAGAACAGCATCAGGTTACTTGTCCTGCATTAACCAACATGCCATTAATAATCACTAATGTCAATTTTTGTTTAGTCGGCCAAGGCCTGGTAAACGCAGGAAGAAATGGATTTCTGGGTAACTACTGCCACAGTAGGTTGGATATCAATTAATATAATATACTGAGGGAGGCTTGACCCTGCAATTTCACACTTGTAAGTTGCAGAGTGGAAGGAATTGTCTCCATTTCAACTGAATCAACTCATAATTATGGCATCAGATGAAAACTTATTTTTGATTTGTTCCGCCTCACTCCTTCCTCTGATACTAGAGGGCCAAAAATATTCTGCTGTGGCTGTTATGTTTGTCCGGTTAGCACTGAAACACAGGCTGTCTGGAAACGTGAGGTACTGTAGCCAACTCTTAATTTCTCCCATGGCTTTACGATATTGATTCTGCTAGTGCTTTATAGTGGACAACTTGGTTTAAGCACACTGGCTTTTGCCATTGCAGTGCTTAAAGTTTTGCATGCTAATTTGTAATGAACAACCTGCTAATTATATAGTTACTCTTCCTTCTGATTGGAATATAAGCAGCCTTCGGCATTGAAAAAGTTAATGGCTGAAACTCGGGTATGTTATATGTAACCACAATGCTGTTTTGTGGCCATTCTGCATTATTTTTCTGCAAAGGTAATATGTTGTGTTTTTTAATCTTGTCTACTGTTGCATGAATAAACTCATAATCCAAGGGATAAGAGTTCAAATCCCACATGCCAGTTTGAGAATTTAACTTCATTTTCATTTAAATCTAGAAATAAAATCTGGTATCAGTAAATAAATGTGACCAAAAATGCTGTTGGATTTAGAAAAAAAACAATTGGCTCATTTTAATTTAACTAACTAGTTAAATTCAGAGTACAGATAAAGCAGGTTACCTTGAATAAAGTAGATTAGAGATGGATCTAATTGTTTAAGATGATTAACGTAGTCTAGGGTAGATTTGAACTATTTTCTCTAGTGGAGATTGCAGAAAGTAGAGCTGGGCTGTTCAAGAGTGACACCAGAAAGCACTTCTTCATTCAAAGGATAGTGAAATGGGGAAATGTTCTCTTTCCTCTTCCCTCCCCCCAAAAGACCGTGAGGCTAGAATCTGTTGTAATGAGCAGCTTCAAAAGGGCAGTTCATCAATGTTCCTCACCATCTAGGGATAGGCAATAAATGCTGTGCTTATGAGCAACATTGATCTCGATGGACAATATCAGAAAAAGATCTGATTGGAGTGTATTTATTGCGACATGGAACTATTTATAGCATGTCCCGACCATAGTCCTGGTGCGTTCCACTTTTGCAATAAAAATAGTCTAGCCATCCAGAGACTGGCAGTGAGAACAAAAGATTTAAATATTCAAAATGTTGGTTTTATTTTTAAGTGGTTTCAGAAAGGAGAAAAGTGAATTAATATTGAAGTAAACACTTAATTGATTTGTGCCATCTGCGTACCCCAGTAAGAGCAAAAAATAGTTTCAATAGAAAGCTATTTTTTAACTGTTTACTTAGTTGCAGATTTTCAAGCAACACTTGTCAGCACTCAACTTCTAACTCCCAGTGTTAAACCTTTCTGTCTCCAGTTCCTATGTCTCTAACAATCGGGGAAAAGCAAGATGTACTTATTGGTTCTCTAGTTGTGCGTTTCAATACTGGAGGTGGCAGGGCAGTGACTTGACTTTTCAAATTCTTAACATCTGGTAGAATCATTTCATTGTCTTTTATGCCTCTGTTGGTGACGCCCTTTCCTCTGAATCAGAAGGTTTATCCTTGAGCAAGCAATCTAGGTTGCCATTCCAGTGCTGTACTGACGGACTGCTGCACTGTCAGAGGTGGCATCTTTTGGACAAGATGTTAAACCGAGGCTTCACCTGCTATCTCAGGTGGTTGTTAAAGAATATATGGCACTATTTCAAAGAAGAGGAGAGAGGCTGGGAGGTGATTTATCATCCCTTGATCAAGCTCACAAACAGGTGATCTGGTCATTACGAAACTGTTTGTTCTGCTCTGATCATTAAGGTGTTACAAATGCAAGTCTTTCTTTACTGTTTGCTTAATTTGCTGATGTTTCAGCAATTGCACAAATAGATGCAGAATGAACTGATCTATCGTTACCCTACAAACCACGTTGACTTGCGTTTGAACAACCCTTTGTGTTAGAAAACTGGGTCACATTTAATAACTTTGCCTTTCATTCTGCTCCCAAGTTGTGAATAGCAATCATGGTGTCCCACGTGAATTCTGATTTTGATTTCCAAATTCGGATGTAAGCCAATGTCCTCTATCCCACCCTCCCTTGTAGCTCTATTTATATTTAATATGAAATAACTTGAAAATTTAAAAAACAGCTATTGTAAAAGTCGTGTGAATGTAAGAATTTCTGTCATAGCAAATATCAGAATTGGAGAATCTTCAATTTTCAAAAAGAAATCTGCTTGATGCAGACTGTCCTTGTTTGAGATTTTAATCTAAATAAATAAATACTGCATTTACCTTTTACACTCTGGATGTGTGAGCCCACCTTGGGTACATTTATTATTAATCATTATAATTGATGAGATCAGTATGCTTACTGAAGCTTAGAAATTTAATGTGGCTCAGAAAAGAGAGTTTATCAGATTTGTTCATAATACACAAGGATTTTTAAAAAGATAAGTGTTAGTGCTGACAGCCATTTTTTAAAATTTGGTATAGTTCAGTTGGCCTATAATTGCTCAGTTCTAAGTGCTTCTCTGCAAATGAGTGTTCGGCTATTGGGACTGACTTTTAAGCTTGATTTTACTTTTTAAATTATTGAGATTTTGATATGGAGACATCTTGATCAAATATTAATGGGATAGACAAAAGGATATTGCTTCTGCCCCTCTATCCCAACGCATTTCTCCTCCCCCCCCCCCTCCCCCTCACCCCAAGATATAACATTTAAAATACAATATTTAAAAATCTTTTCGAAGCTTTCTCATAGCTTGAAGCCCAAAAAAAGCAAGCTTAATTTGAAGTTCAGCCCATCCCTAATTGTCCTTGAGTGTGTGGTTGGCAGATGTCTAAACACTGACTACAAGAGCAGGTGGGAGTCTCAGAATCCTCTGGCAGGTGATTGGTCTCCCGCCTCCCCAAAGCCCGTCCACCATCTACAAGACAGGAGTCGGATGTATGATGGAATACTCTTCACTTGCCTGGATGAGTCTGGTTCCAAAAATACTCTGAAGCTTGATCTGCGCTCTATCTTCTAACTTAAACATTCACCCCCTCCACCACTGATGCACAGTAGCAGAAGTGTGTGTTGATGACTTGGTGTTACATTGTTACAGTTTAATGGCAATTGTGTTGTAGAACTGATGCACCTATAAATGGAAATATCTGGGACACTTGTGGTGTGGTGCATTGTTGACTGTGAACTAAATCAATAAACTCGCCAATGAACTCTTGTCAAGCCCCTCAGAATGGTAAATGGAATTAGATCCCCTCTTGTACTTCTAAACACTAGATGAGTATAGGGCCAAAAGCTTAAGCTTTCCTTGTAAGACAACCCCTTCATCCCAGGAATCACCCAAATGAACCATTTCTGAACAGCCTACAATGAAAGTAAATCCTTAAGTAAAGAGACCAAAACTGTCTGCAGTGCACCAGGATTGGTCCCAGCAATGCTCCATACATTTGTAATGAAGCTTCCCTACTTTTAAACTCTGTCCCCTTTGCAATAAGAACCAACATTCATGTCTTAGCTATTTGCTTTTTATTTTAATTTCCTGTTTTAACTAACTAGTTGCTGCTAAAATTAATTTCAATCATCAACTCTCATAATACAATCCAAACCCTCATTGCTCTCTCATTCAATAAAAAAGGTGTCCTCTTCTGTCTTAAATCTTGCATCTACGTGCCCTCATTTCATCTTCAGTCAGTTAAAGAATCTGTTTCTCTCAACTGTGGGATTGCTTCATTTTTGAATAGCAACAAAATGAAAACTGGTTATCTATTCTTTTGTTCCGTTAGGGAATGCTGAAAAAACCTTGGAACAAACTAAAGATTTAAAAATTTTTTTGATGCCATTGGCCTAGTGGGTTAGAACTGCTTTGGCTTGTTGGGCTAGATTAGGCTTGAAGTGGACCTGGGGCCTCTACCTTTTAACTCGGGTGAAAGTGCTACCAACTGTGCCAAGCTATCAATAGTGTGGTCAATGTTTAAAGCCTTATTTAAATTAATGCAGTAGTTTTGAGGCCACAACAAGAGGTGCTTTCATAACTGTGGCAATTCTCTCTCCGTTATCACTGTTTCGTGCAAAAACTTCATGAGAAATTATGTACAGTTGCAGATTTGATTGTGTCCATCAGAATGATCATCTTCTGCACCCACTTTGTGATTCTAGATATGTTTTATCTACACTAGCTGTTTTATTTTCAATAGAATTTTTTTTCTTAAATAGCTAGCATCCTAGCCAAAATGCTGTGTTTAATGCAACTTCAAAAAATCTATAAATTAGCTGCATTCTATGGGGAATGATTACAGACCTCATAAGGCCAAAACTGCTAATGGGTCTTTATGGCCTTTAGTCCACACATAGTAAACACCATTCATTCATTGACCCCGAACTTTGTGTTGCTGGGTATAAGTACTGTGTGAATGGTTGTGTTTACAATTTTGTTTTCATTTTGTATGTTCCTAATTATGGAAGTTAGCACCTTCTGAAATGCCATTATTGAGAACATCTGATCGAAGAAATGTTTCAATTTCACATGGTTCTTTCAGAGCAGTTTCAATGCTTACTTTTAAAATATATCTAGATAAGTAACTAAACACAACAGCTATTTAACACTCAGCAAAATCCCACCTGCAGCAATCGATGATGTCTCAGGAGAATGTTTGGGGATCTTGGCCTTAAATCTCTGCTGTTGATGAGGTGTAAATCCCTTGTCTGAAATACTTTTATTTGTGTACACCCAATTTTGCCAGCGTGTAAATGCTCAGTCTCTGGAGCAGAATCCACCAGCTGCTGAAACATGACTGATGCATTCTTCATCCCAAAAGTTACTACAGTAAATCTGTACAGCCCGACAGTGCAACTAACTCAAAATGTGACTAATCCAGGACAATACCTGCCAAAAGGCCTTTTTCCACATTTGGAAGCATCAGATATTTTGCGTGGTCTGCTTCTCGAGGGTGACCTCCATATTAGGAGGGAAGGCATCAGCATCTGTCAAATCATGGGTTGGCCTTCAAGCTTACGCAGAATAATCAATGTCAAGACTTCCTGGATTTTGCTGTCATTGGGTTTGATCAACTGATAGCAATGTGCATTGGACTTGAGTTACCTGGTTTATCTTTGTTCACAAATGACATCATGTCACCTGACTTGCCTGAGAGCAATGGTTGAAGTCTTAACATCTTCAGTTTAAGTTTTCTGTGTGGGACATTAGCTGATAAGGGACCAATATTTCCCTCAAAAAGCTGTAAAATCTCAAACTTGTGGCCTTCCCCTGAGGAAACACTGATACATAGACCCATTTTTGTCACTGTTAATTTGAGTTCAAGTATACTTTATCTTGTGCTTACATAGTGATTTCAGTACCTCAGTCATGTAACCTACCATATAAAGAACAAAGAAAATTACAGCACAGGAACAGGCCCTTCGGCCCTCCAAGCCTGCACCGACCATGCTGCCTGACTTGACTAAAACCCCCTATGCTTCCAGGGACCATATCCCTCTATTCCCATCTCATTCATGTACTTGTCAAGACGCCCCTTAAAAGTCACTACCGTATCTGCTTCCACTACCTCCCCCGGCAACGAGTTCCAGAACCCAAAACTCTGTAAAAAATCTGCCTCAAAAGTGTCTTTTAAAACTTGCCCCTCGCACCTTAAACCTATGCCCCCTAGTAATTGACTCTTCCACCCTGGGAAAAAGCTTCTGACTATCCACTCTGTCCATGCCTCTCATAATCTTGTAGACTTCTATCAGATCTCCCCTCAACCTCTGTCGCTCCAGTGAGAACAAACCAAATTTCTCCAACCTCTCCTCCATAGCTAATGCCCTCCATACCAGGCAATATCCTGGTAAATCTTTTCTGTGCCCTCTCCACAGCCTCCACATCCTTCTGGTAGTGTGGCGACCAGAATTGAATGCTATATTCCAAGTGCGGCCTCATTAAGGTTCTATAAAGCGTCAACATGACTTAGAACATAGAACATAGAAAAGCTACAGCACGAACAGGCCCTTCGGCCCACAAGTTGCGCCGAACATGTCCCTACCTACTAGGCTTACCGATAACCCTCTATCTTACTAACTTCCATGAACTTATCCAAAAGTCTATTAAAAGACCCTATTGAATCCGCCTCCACCACCCACTACCGGCAGCCAATTCCACGCACCCACCACCCTCAGTGAAAAACTTACTCTTAACATCTCCTCTGTACCTACTCCCCAGCACCCTAAACCTGTGACCTCTTGTGGCAACCATTTCAGCCCTGGGTAAAAGCCTCTGAGAATCCACTCTATCAATACCTCTCAACATCTTATACACCTCTATCAGGTCACCTCTCATCCTTCGCCTCTCCATGGAGAAAAGACCTAGCTCTCTCAACCTATCCTCATAAGGCATGCCACCTAATCCAGGCAACAGTGGACTTTAACAAAGAGGTTGTGCTGGAATCTTTGAATGGCATCAAGATAGATAAGTCGCCAGGTCCGGATGGGATGTACCCCAGGTTACTGTGGGAAACGAGGGAAGAGATTGCAGAGCCTCTGGCGATGATCTTTGCGTCGTTAATGAAGACAGGAGAGGTGCCGGAGGATTGCGGATGTGGTTCCTATTTTCAAGAAGGGGAATAGGGATAGCCCAGGAAATTACCGACCGGTGAGTCTAACCTCAGTGGTTGGTAAGCTGATGGAGAAGATCCTGAGAGACAAGATTTATGAGCATTTGGAAAGGTTTAGTATGCTCAAGAATACTCAGCATAACTTTATCAAAGGCAGATCGTGCTTTACGAGCCTGGTGGAGTTCTTCAAAAATGTGACTAAACACATTGACAAAGGGAAAGCGGTAGATGTGGTTTATATGGATTTTAGCAAGGCGTTCGATAAGGTCCCCCATGCAAGGCTTCTAGAAAAAGTGAGAGGGCATGGGATCCAAGGGGCTGCTGCCCTGTGGATCCAGAACTGGCTTGCCCAAAGGAGGCAGAGTGTGTGTATAGATGGGTCTTTCTTTTTCTAAATGGAGGTCGGTCACCAGTGGTGTGCCCCAGGGATCTGTTCTGGGACCCTTGCTGTTTGTCATTTTCATAAATGACCTGGATGAGGAAGTGGAGGGATGGGTTGGTAAGTTTGCTGACGACACGAAGGTTGGTGAGGCTGTGGATAGTCTGGAGGGATGTCAGAAGTTACAGAGGGACATAGATAGGATGCAAGACTGGGCGGAGAAGTGGCAGATGGACTTCAACCCAGATAAATGCGTAGTGGTCCATTTTGGCAGGTCAAATGGGATGAAGGAGTACAATATAAAGGGAAAGACTCTTAGTACTGTAGAGGATCAGAAGGACCTTGGGGTCCGGGTCCATAGGACTCTAAAATCGGCCCCGCAGGTGGAGGTGGTTAAGAAGGTGTATGGTGTGCTGGCCTTTATCAATCGAGGGATTGAGTTTAGGAGTCCGGGGATAATGGTGCAGCTATACAAGACCCTCGTCAGACCCCACTTGGAGTACTGTGCTCAATTTTGGTCGCCTCCTTACAGGAAGGATGTGGAAAAGATTGAAAGGGTGCAGAGGTGATTTACAAGGAAGTTGCCTTATGAGGATAGGCTGAGGGAGCTCGGTCTTTTCTCCTTGGAGAGACGTAGGATGAGAGGAGACCTAATAGAGGTATATAAGATGTTGAGAGGCATAGATCGGGTGGACTCTCGGAGGCTTTTTCCCAGGGTGGAAATGGCTGCTACGAGAGGACACGGGTTCAAGGTGCTGGGGTGTAGGTACAGGGGAAGTGTTAGGGGGAAGTATTTCACACACAGGGTGGTGGGCGAGTGGAATCGGCTGCCGTCAGTGGTGGTGGAGGCAAACTCAATAGGGTCTTTTAAGAAACTCCTGGATGAGTACATGGGACTTAATAGGATGGAGGGTTATAGATAGGCCGAGAAGGTAGGGATATGTTCGGCACAACTTGTGGGGCCGAAGGGCCTGTTTTGTTCTGTAGTTTTCTATGTTTCTAACATCCTTGTAAATCTCCTCTGCACCCTTTCTATGGCTTCCACATCCTTTCTGTAATGAGGTGACCAGAACTGGGCACAGTACTCCAGGTGGGGTCTGATCAGGGTCCTATACAGCTGCAGCATTATCTCCCGATTTCTAAACTCAATTCCTCTATTGATGAAGCCAGCATTCCATATGCCGCCTTAACCACAGCCTCTACCTGTGACGCTACTTTGAGCGTCCTATGAACCCGGACTCCAAGATCCTTCTGATCTTCCACACTGCCAAGCGTCTTACCCTTAATATTATATTCTTTCATCCTATTCGACCTGCCAAAATGAAACACCACACACTTATCTGGGTTGAAGTCCATCTGCCACTTCTCCACCCAGTCCTGCATCTTATCTATGTCTCGTTGCAACTGCTGACATCCCTCTACACTATCCACAACCTCACCAACCTTTGTGTCATCAGCAAACTTGCCAACCCATCCTTCCACTTCCTCATCCAGGTCATTTATAAAAATCACAAAGAGCAAGGGTCCCAGAACAGATCCCTGGGGCACTCCACTGGTGACTGACCTCCATGCTGAAAAAGACCCATCTACAACCACTCTTTGCCTTCTGTGGACTTGCCAATTTTTAAACTCAGTCCCCGGCCGATGAAGGCAAGCATGCTGTATGCCTTCTTGACTATCTTCTCCACCTGCATTGCCACTTTCAGTGACCTGTGTACCTGTACACCCAGATCCCTTTGCCTATCAATGCTCCTAAGGGTTCTGCCATTTACTGTATATTTCCTATCTGTATTAGACCTTCCAAAATGCATTACCTCATATTCTGTCTTTCTTGCCACCATCAATAATTTGTGGGCATGTAACCCAAGGTCTCTGTGGCCTTGCACCCCGTTTAGAATTGCAATTTTTATCTTGCATTGCCTCTCCTGGTTCTTCCCACCAAAATGTGTCATGATATTTGTGTCAGATAAAACTTAATGTGGGCATGTCCATCCATTCACCAGCCTTTGGCTTAAAGTCTATTTTCTTAGCAGTTCACAAATACATGCATATTTTAAAATGTAATTGTTCCCGATCTTCATTAACGCACAGATGTTTTGAATGAAACATGAAGTAGGGAACTTTTAAAGGGAAGCTTGGATACAAATTTGCATTTCCTTCCTCAAAAACCAGGAAGATGGGAAGGTTTGGGACTGAGATGTTTCTGTAAATTAGTATGTTCGTAGCTAACACCAGGTTGTTAAATGAAGGTTATCGCCAGAGCTAGACTCGCCCTTCATAATCTGGCATGTAACAAGCAACTTTTTTCATTTATAAATCTAACCCTCAAGTTGCAAAACTAACCTGGTATTAAAGTGATTGTTAAATTAGTTAACTGTAATTTGTAGTGTAGGAGAGGTGTGTTGCTACAATGCTGAGTGCATGGATAGTATTTCTAATTGTTTTCTCTCTATAATTCCATTTTTAGGGCACTAGATTCTGATTCCTGGGGACTTCCCAGCCAAGAACTCTTGGACTTGCTCTGATAAATGGGAATCTACCAGTTAAAGGCATGGCCCAGATATCCAGTAGAAATGGGTTCAAGCAGCCTGCCACAATGGGCCACTCTGGGAAGCGAGCTGTTGGCAAAGAAGAAGCTCTGCAAATGGAGGCTGAAGCCTTGGCTAAGTTGCAGAAGGAGAGAAGCCAAAGTCTAAAAGAAGATCATGCATTGAGGTCTGCTAGCAGTGTGTGCCAGAAATCTCCAAGTACTATCCAGGAGTATGATCTCATTCACTTCCCAGAGGCAGAAAGCTCAAAGAAACAAGCTGCTGATGCTCTGTCTGACCTGGATATAGAGAAACTAACTTCAGCTGAGCTGGAAAAGTTGCTGTTGGACAAAAACTTTGGTCCTAAAAAAATAACCCGACCCCACACGTTACCAAATACTCCTCTTGTAAGCCCATCGTTCTCCAGCCAGTTTTACAATCAAGCGCCATTCTCTGGGGGTCAGTGGACAGGTGGATTACAGAGGCCTATAGTCCAAACAGCGAGTTACCATGCAGCACAAGTGACGTACCCTAAACAGCCTGATCCATTTCAGAATGGCTTTGGTCCTGGACAGTCTTCATTCCGACCGTCAGAGCCTGTTTTTGTTGGCCTTGGTGCACATCAGTACATGCCCTTCCCACTCCAGCCTGCTGCACCTGTGCACACTGCAGGAGTCCTACCTGCTTATTCAGCGGTCACACCTGAGCTTGCAAAACTTTATGATAAAATAGCCAGCACATCAGAATACTTAAAAAATAGTAAGTCGAGCAATGATTTGGAATCGGCCAATACAATGGTTCCTAAGCTGCCAGTGTGTGAAAACTCAAATGATGTCAGCAAATTTGACTGGTTGGACCTTGATCCACTCAACAAAGCGAGGATCGAGAACCTGGAGCTCTCTCCAAGTGAAGTCGAGATGGAGCAGAAAGTAGATGCAGGGACTGTGGCTGGGGATCCTTGGGAGCAGGTGCTGCAAAAACAGAATCCATCAGAAAGCAGCCAACCTGATGCGAAGACTGAAGCGGGATCATTGAAGCAGCCGAGTGGGAAATCTACCACTGGAGTTGCACGTAGTTTATCTCTTAATTTACGGTCCACAAGTTCACAGCTTTCTGACAGAATGCAAGGACTGAACACCAAAACTTCCCAGGTATGTGACCGAAACACTCGCTGTATCTTGTAGTACTTCACTTTTTTTTTGTCTATTAACTGATGAGCAAATTTGACCACTCTGTGAACGTGAACGGTATTTTGATTTATTATTGTCACATTATTAGTATACAGTGAAAAGTATTGTTTCTCTCGCACTGTATAGACAAATCGTTTCGAATATAGAGAAGGAAAGGCAATGTATGTATTACAGTCAGAGCTAGGGTGTAGAGAAAGATCAACTTGATATAAGGTGGGTCCATTCAAAAGTCTGATGGCAACAGGGAAGAAGCTGCACCCCCCCCCCCCCCCCCCCCCAGGCCCCCAAGTAAATTCTTAAAGGGATTGACAGGGTAAAATGACATGTCTCAATTAGATCACATTTTATTTAATCTAAACTCCAGGGCCTAGTCTGCTCAAATGCTCTTCAATTGGGGGTTGTGGGGTATGACGAAAGAGGCCCCTCAATGTCAGTCTTTTCCCTGAGATGGGAGATGTGGGTGACAGTTGGTCTGGCCACTGACTACAGAAGCAGAACACAGGGGACTACAGCGGCTGAATGTTGAGCCCTGGTTCTCTAGAAACTTGTCCCAGTTGTGTTATCAGATTCTAGGCCTCCTAGCCCTCACCCCACCTGACATCCATGACCTTAATATCCCCATGCCAACTTATCCAGTATCCACCCTGAGCAAACCTCTAGGAGCCATTTGGAGAAGAAATAAGGTTCTATAATTTCATTCTGTAGACTAGATGGTTTAGGAAAGCATACAATTCATGAAAGTCAATTCCATACTTTTTAACTCTCCTATAAGAATGGGGAAACTTCCATTCCTAGCCCACATCAAAGACAGCCAATTCTTTCACGGCCTCTTTATCAGAACCCTCCCTGGCTATAGAATCCCTACAGTGCAGAAAGAGGCCATCTGGCCCATTAAGTCTGCACTGACTCTCGGAAAGAGCACCCACTAAGGACCTCCCCTCTGCCCTATCCCTGTAACGCCACGTGGCTAATCCACCTAACCTTCATATCTTTGGAGTGTGGGAGAAAGCCGGAGCACTTGAGGAATCCCACAGACACTGGGAGAATCCACGGAGTCACCCACCTGGAATCAAACCCAGGGCTCTGGCACTGAGGGGCAGCAGTGTTAACCACTATGCCGCCTATCGTTTTGGAAACCAGCTAAGCATTCATAAAGAACCCTTTGGGGAAATGTCAACAAACTGCTATTAAAAATACTGGAACAGAGTTCAACTCTTGCTGACATCTTCAATTGTTTCTTTTCAGTTTTAAAAGCTAGGGAGTCTAATAACGTCACATCTTGACAGTTCTGCAGACCTTATCTGTCCTTCAAGCAACTTTGCATTTATTCCATAAATTTGTGACTCCTATACTGCAGGTTTAAGTCCCTTGCAACACCCAAAATGGGTTTGTTTGTACTCAGCACTGAGTTCAAAAGGCGGTGCTAAGTTTAGTTTCCTTTATGTGTGAGGGAAAACATTAACACTAAACATTGGATCTGTCAGAAATGTGGCCAAGACTTCACGTCTGGGTTCAGCCCATCATTTTGGAAGCTCATCAGAGTCTGCACACCTCTTTGAAAATTCATGCTGTATAATCCCAATCCCTTTGTGACAAAACCAAGCATGCTATTTGCTTTAATACAAAAACAAAATATCTAGTTAAGTTATTAACCTGATAAAGTCGTAGCAACTTGCAGTTTCCTAGCTTAAGAGAAGAACTCACCGAAGCTGCTGGAGCGCTCTCTTCCCCTCCCACTTGCACTAAATTTCAGACTTTAGTATTCTTACCAAGCTACTCAGTTCTGCTTTCACTCTGTGCTCACACAGAATCAATTCTCTGTGGTGACTAGTATCAGAAATTATATTCCCTATATTTGGGAACATGAACAACCTAAATAATTTGCATTAATCTACTTCAACCAGTGTATAGAAAGGGGTATGGTTATTTCAGATTTTCTAAGCATGCTGCGTATTGTGTTATCTTTTGTTTTTCTTCCCCCCCCCCCCCCCCCCCCACCATGTTTTTGCCACCATCACGTTCAAGATGTCCAATCTTGTACTGGTTTATGGCTGTTCTTTATCTATGTTCCTCTTTATAACTGAAACCATGTAGGGGTTTATTAAGTGGTTTCAACTTTTGGAATGAAGTTGAAGAAAAAACATTTGTGTTTTATTTCCATAATCAAATGTCTTTCTTTCAAAATCATCTCGCATCATGCATAATATATGGCTTACCCCTAGCCTTGAAAGTACGCTGACAATCTACTCACAGGCCTCTCGAAGTGCTGTGGTCGAAATTGCTGCTAGAAGCATTACAGAAGTGACTTAGGGTAACTTTTTAATGCATTTTTTCTAAGTGATGTTTGACTTTCAGCCACTCGCTCTCTGTGACAGTATGGGAAAGAAGGCACACTTGGAAAGAGCAGACTGTTGTCATCAGCATCTGTCCTACCACTAACAATGTGAATGAATGTTGTGAACACCAAACTTTCCATCTC
Organism: Mustelus asterias; assembly: GCF_964213995.1. NCBI lineage: Eukaryota > Metazoa > Chordata > Chondrichthyes > Carcharhiniformes > Triakidae > Mustelus > Mustelus asterias. Next base: position 108,758,236 of record NC_135809.1, on the reverse strand, counting down.
TTGCAGCCATGAGCTGGCATTCCTCCAGTTCCATTCTTTTGTCTCTGCTCGAGACTTGCATATCAGACATTTATACACAAATGTGGCTCCAATGTAACTGAGAGGCCATGCATACCTTCACAGCAGGAAATGCCAGCTTGTAAGGTGATTTGGCTTTAAGTCAACACAAGCTTATCCTGATCCAGGAGATTTATGATTCAGTTGTTTAAAAAAAAATTGTTTCTGGCTTAAGCATACAGTTGTCGTGTTTCTGGATTTGTCATGTTACAGTTGGGGGGAGGCCTGAATTGGGCAGAGAAGCAGTTCAACATCACAAAATATGGCTTTTGTTGCTTGGTAGGGCTAAGTTTTTGGTGGATTGAAAGGATAGGTTTGCATTCTTTACCTGTGATCTCTTACATTTTCTAATGTGATCCAACCAGGGATGAGACATGGCTTCAGCATTTCCTGACTAATGATCCACACATTGTAGTCGACAAGCTTTCCTTTCAACAAATCTGAGTTCTTGTTCAGCAAGGGCACATTTCCTGTTTTGTTAAAACTGCTTGAGTTAGCTTCAAACTCCCCAGGAAAATACCATGAGAAATGCACTTTGAGTTGTTCCCGGCAACTGAATTGTTTTTTAGATTTTTTTCAATCCAAAAGTGTCTAATTTCCCGTCATTACCATTCTTAACATTCCAGAGCAGCAACCAGCTGTTTTATTTTTCCCTCTTTGGGTGACACTGAAGTAGACACCATCAAAACAATATATGGTTCAACGAAGATCTGATTCCCTAATGAGTTGAGATATTAAATATGTTGCGAATTGTCCAGAGCTGTGAGACGGGAATTTTAAAGTTGTTTTTCACCAGGCAAGTTTTTAAACCTTATAAATGTAATTGTTAAAGCTGCAAAATGGAACTTTTCTTCTTTTTGTGCCGTCTAGTGTCGAAATCAGACACACTACCAGCTTAATAAACATAGCACGAGACAGCTTTTAGAGTAAATATCCACTCTGGTCTACCTCCCATCTCGGAAAGAAATCTCTCTTGCGTCTGAGTTTATTGAATTCTGACTATACATTACATGATGGGTTGTAATGGAGACCAGATCTGCACACTTTAAAAGGCAGTAAAATTGCTCACATTGACACCAATTCCTATCTCTTTGAACAGTCTTGCATTTAGAACCCGAGGAACCTATTGGAATTTTCCACCATCCATATTTTTTTCCAATTTCTATTTGCACTTTTTTTTTAAAAAAATCACTTTGTAGCTTGTATGTAAAATCCCTATGCGTCATGCCTTAGGTGGCGCAGTTTGATTCCTGGCTTGGGTGACAGTGCAGAGTCTGCTCAGTCTCTGCACAGTCTCCCCATGTCTGCGTGCGTTTCCTCTGGATGTTCCGGTTTCCTCCCACAGTCTGAAAGACATGTTGGTCAGGTGCATTGGCCATGCTAAATTCTCCCTCGTTACCCAAACAGGTGCTGGAGTGTAGAAACTAGGGGATTTTCACAGTAGCTTCATTGCAATGTTAATGTAATCCTACTTGGGACCTAATACATAATTACCAATTATGCAGGTTATTGGGCATTATGGTCTAGGTTTAGCCTCTTCTGATGAATTGATTTTATTTGTTACCTTTTATGTTTTGATGAGAAATACTTCACCTCAGCACAGCATCCCATGCTGTATAACTGGGTCCAAACCAGGTAAAATTGTACGAGTGTGGCACCTGAACAAGTGCTTAAACTGAATGGGCAGCTTACACATGACGTTCAATTTTTATTTTACATGAAATCAGTTGACAACTGAAACTCTTCTCATGTAAGCATCACTTTCGGTCAAACCTCCAACACAATCTGTATGGGAAGAAAAGGAAGCCTTGATTGCAGTGACCAGAATATATAAGGATATCCACCAATTGTCCCTGTTTTAAAACCTTTGTGAATACTTCGTTTCCTGAGAATAAGAAAAACATGTTAATATGCAATTATTTAATGTGTCTTTTAAGGCTATTGGATACAACAGTCTATTTAACTGTAATTACTTGTACGAATAATTGGCCTGGCATTGGATTGGAACCTAGTTTCTTTCACAAATGGGAATGTTGGGATTTGCCAATTTGTGCCCTTGTACATGTTTATATAAAATAGAACACCATATTCACACTATAGAAGACCAGCTATACTAAGCAGTGAGCTGGCACATCTTTCTCTCCACTCCTTCCCTAGCTCCAACCATCTAAAATTAAATAAACAAGAAGCCTAATTGTTCTAGGCTGTTACTTTGTCACCCCCAGCAATGTTTGTTCAGCCCTGGGGACATGGCGTGCTTCCTGAAAAGTCCAAAGGAAAGGAAGAAACTCAAAGCAAGTGCTCTTTTTTAAGTTTAAAAATTAACTGTATGTGTCAGGAAGAGGCCATTTCTCAGCTATGTTCCTCGCATATGAATATAAACCTCCATGATGTGAATTTTAAAAATATATTGTTACTGTTAAAAGTCAGAAGTTTTGTCCTGTCTTTTCTGTAACAGTTACTTGCACAGTTACTTTTTGGTCTGAGGTTTTTGTATGTTATGGCGACTTGCACTACTAACAATTCTTATGCCAACAGTTTCCCGAACACGGGAAATTTTATCGTTTTAAGTAGGAAATGATGAAGCACAAATGACCAACCAAGGCTGGTTTCCTCTTGTGAAAAGTGAATGTGCTAACTGCTCTTTGTTACAAAAGTAGGTTTTCATTATTGGAGTTGTGTCCCTTATCTAAACTCACTACTAAATAGGCAATCTTAGCTATACTTAACCTCTCCTCAGAAGAGCCACAATGTTTTAAACCCACTATTAAACTACACGTCAGTTTTGATGTGGACTTGTTCCCTGTTGCTCGTTGTGTAAATGACCACTAGGCTCATTGTAGCCTGTGTATAAATCAGGTGTCTGTTTCTGACTGTTGGGAAAAGTAGACAGGTGAACTAACAGGCAGTAGAAAATGGCGGCTCTTCAAGCCAGCCAACAGAGGGAAGTTTAGCATGTGTAGATCAAGCCATTTGTGACTTGAGAAACCTTTGATACTTGAAGGCAGCCAGGAATGGGCCAGTGTGAATGATGGCTGATGGAAACACTCATCAAGAGGAGCACAATTTAAGAAGGAGCAGAGATTCTAGATTCTAGGGAGATTGGAGGCAGAATATAAAAGGGCAGGAGCCAAATCAAAAATGAGCGAAATCCAGTAAGTGACATGAGAGTGCCTTTGTAACCCACAGAAAATATGTAGAAACAGAAAACATGCTACAGTGAGTATACTGGTAAGCTTTCAATGTAACTGTAAATTGTAATCTTGAGGGTTGCAGATAATGAGTTGCGTAAAATAATTTCTGTTTAACCCCCTTGTATGATAAAGGCAGCGCTGGAGAAGAAGCTCATTGGCATGTAGCTGATTACTTCAGTAGTAGTTTAGTACTCCCATAAATATAGTCATGGCAAGATAAGTCAGACCTCTGGTGTGCACATCTGCTCCATGTCTTGTGTTCTGGATGACCAGAATTGTCAGAAGCTGGCATCACTGCAGTGCATCCATGAGGTTGAGAGCTTTGTAGCTGGTATGTTTATATATGAGGCTGCCCACAGCTTAATGGTTGGAGGCAGTGTGAGAATGGGTGACAACCTCCCAGTTAAAAAAATCACAGTGCAGGAGTCCCCTGAGTGAATCCTACTCTCCCAAGTATTGAGCTGACGAGGGCAGGCAGAGCCAAGCCCGTTGCACCGCAACTGGCTCAGCTGTATTTGGGACTGGCATTTCTGCAACGTGTTGCTTCCCTGGTGCCAAGTTCAAAATGTCAGCGACTTGAGACGATTGGCAAAAGATGCGGCAGTAACTTTAATGCAACAATTGGTTCGGATCTGGAGAGTCTGGGGGAGGCAGATTCAATCGTGGCTTTCAAAAGATAATTGGCTCATTGTCTGAAGAGAAGATTTTCGGGGATACTGAGAAAAGGTGGGGGATTGCCACAGGGTGATTTGCTCTTTGCAGGGAACTGGCACAGGCACACGAGGGCAAATGGCCACCATCTATTCTGTATCCTTTCTATGATTCCATGAGTGGTAACAGTTGGAAAATATTTCTTTGTCAACACTAAATGTAATTGCAATTTCAAACCTGTTATTTTTAATTTCCATTGAAAGTATTCAGTGCTTTTTGTTTCATAATGGTTTTGTCACTTATTGAAGTCTTGCTACCTCCTGATGTTCAGTGATCACTGGTGGCAGTGGAGGTACAATGTTCTCAAGATGGAGAGGTAAAAACTGTGGTTGATCTGCTGGGTTGATTTTAATGTTTCTTCAACAGCAACAACTTGTATGTAGTGCATTTAATGCAGTGAAACATCCCAGTGTTCTTGAAGCTTGGACACCTGAAGGCAAGGCTATAAACTGGTGTGCAATTAAAATTGGGGATGCACATCGGGCTTAAATTTGAGCAGCAAAGACATCTTGGAGGGTTGTGGGCCTCTAGGAGATTAGAGTTCAGAAAGGGTGAGGCCATAGATTTCAAAACCAGGATGAGAATTTTAAATCAAGTCATTGCTTGCTTGGGAACCAATGTAGATGGGAGCATTAGGTAGTGGGCTTTGTTCAAGTTAAATTATGAGCAACAGAATTTTTGAACAATCTCCAGTTCATGAAGGATAGAACATTTTGGGGTTTAGGGCAATGTCTGGAAATGGGTTTAGCATAATGGAAGTAACATACAGTGAAATAGTTTTGAAACAGGAAAGCCTGTAAGATGTATTGTAAACATTTCAATACTTGGCAAATGATTCAGGGCATTATTGTACATTTCAAGTTATTTTAATTAGGTTGTCCCTTATAGTGTCATCAGTTTTTCGAGACCAAACTGCATTAGCATTTTGCTGTAAAACTGCCCAATGTTTTGGAATGTAATGTTAAAAAGTTAACTGATGTACCTGGTTTATTATAAGAATTTAACTTTGTTTTCCCATGTGAAAAATCTAAAAAGCTTTATTTTGGTTCCTGCGTGTGTAATGCATGATGTCATTTTCCACTTCGAAATACACTGAGTGTACACTTGAGGAATGTACTGCAAATTGAGTGATAATTAAATCACCTCCTTTTGCTTGCTGTCAAAGCACTGTTATTAGTGTGTTTACGATTGCTGTCTGACTTGTATTCTTCACAATGCTTCATTGAGTGTGATGCTTGCGAAATGTATGTGAACATTTGTAACACTATCTACTTTAAGATATAAAGTTAAATTATTACAGAAACATCTATAATTCCTATCCAAATTGTAATTTGTACTGCAGTCTTAAAAAAAACTCCATGGGTTCATGGAACTTTTGCAATGTTTTTGGCAGAGCTTGTATACAAAACATTAATTGTTTTTTTTTACATGTATACTTCATGTAAACATATTTATCTATTTTATGTGTGGAACATCCTGCTATGCACAATGCTTAACTGTGTCTATTGCATTCCAGAGCTAAACTTGGTTTAAAACTATTTGCCTTTATTATAGGGTGAAAATGGGATATGCAACTAACACGTCTTTACGACTAAACCACAGTAATATTCTATTGCAATAGCTTTCAGGCTTTGAGAAGTAATTTTTAAATAGCAAACTGACTGACTTACTTGACCTAGTCTGAAAATCTAACCTTTGAGAAAAATCAACTAGTTTCTTGTTTTGGTCCCTGCTATGTACTGTGGTTAATGTGTTGCATTGTCAATTTTGATTTGGAATTATGTGGTTTCATTGTAGGGTGAAAATGGGACCAGTAATGATGTTGAAGAAGAAAATATTCTGGAACAAATCGATTCACAAAATAGGGAGGTGGCAGCTTTTTGGCAAGAACTTATTAAGTAAGAAATGGCCAACTTTTTTTGATGCTTCATTAATTTTAATAAATACAAGGTTAATTATTGTATATTGTTTGGTATTTGAAGTTGTGCATGCGTATGAATTGCCCATAGACATGTTTATAAAGACAAATTAGGATAAAGTTTCTACTTCATTGCTGTACAGGCTTGTGAAGAGGTCTTATTTCCAGTTTATTCCACTATTTAAAACTCAGGAATATAAGCACTATGTGCAAGAATGTGGAATATCAGGAAGATAAGTCAATTGTAGCATACTGAGCAAGATTAGTTAACCATTTTGCTATCTCAGTGCTAACTGAATCTGCAATGTTAAAAGGTAAGGATAATTGAAATGGCTTTTTTCTGTGGTATCACATTTGCGATGCATTACAAATATAATTGTAATCTGTGGAGATGGATTTTTAAAACTTCAGATGGGTATGCATGTTACATAACAATTGAACCATTATTAAATTCTTCTGATGTACAATAGACAGTGTCCAGTTAAATGTAAATATCCCAGCACGGCATGGTGGTTCAAATTGCTGTCCAATCTATGATTGACGTGGGTTCAAACATTAAATTTGGCTAAGAAGGGGGTAGAATATTGGACTTTCCAAATTTAACGTCAGAGGAGTTTGACGCTAAATCTTTAACTAACTAAACTTCAGTGATTTTTGCACTTTTAGGTTACGAACCACATTTCCATATAGTGACCACTCCACCAATCCAGGTTACGTTTTGAGTCCTGTTATGCTTCATCGCGATATGAATGGAGAAAATGCTAGTGTGAAGGTCTCCATAGAAATTGAGGAGTTTCGGGAGCCGGTCACATTCACCTGTGATGGTGAGATTTGCAATCTCTCACTTTTTGAGTAATCAGTGTGAAGTTTACATTTAGTATTATATGTGCATGATTGCATGGCACTTAGTTTCATTCTATTTTAGCCTGATGATGTCAAGATCTGTTCATGCTACTTCAAAGCATCAATTCAAACAGTGCCTTTGTTCTCCATGGTTTCTCATGCATGTTGTAAATCAAATACATTATATTGCACATAACTGTATACAAGACATATAATAAAGACACAATGCTGGAAGTAGTTGGGTTTGACAGCATTTACGGAAAGAGAAATATCGTTAACATTACTCAGCCAGTCTGACAGAATCTGTGGAGAGAGGCACAGCATTAATGTGTCAGCTGATGACCTTTCATCAGATGTTGCCTGATTATTTCCAGCATTTTCTGCTTTTCTTTCAGATTCCCACTATCCGTAGTATATTGCTTTTACATATAAAACATGTGCCTGAAATGGGTGCTTTGATCAACAGAAATTTATGATTAAATTAATCACGCAAGATGCCACCACTGTTCTGTTTTTGTCACTGGTCTGAATCAGATAGAATACAATTTATTAATTTATTGATATAGAGGTCTAATGTAAAGGTAAAGCTGCCATAGTCCCAGATGACCAAAGGCTGCTTTCCCCTTTTGAGGGGGAGAGCTCACTGGTGGTGATTTAACTTGAAGATTGCCACATCTTGGGTGAGGGGCAAGATTGAGAAGGCGGGCCTTCATAAATAACCTCAGTCGGTATGGTAATTGAACCATACTGTTGGTATCACTCTATCGCAAACCAGCCAACTGAACATTAGATTCTCTAATTTACCATTAAACGTCAGGAGTTTGAAGCTAAATCTTTAACTAAACTTCAGTGATTTTTGCACTTTTAGGTTATGATCCACATTTCCATAGTGACACAGATTTTTTAGTATTAATACCATCACCTCTGTTTCCTTTCTCCAAATTACTACCGTCCCTATTACATGCTGTACCTTCCTACTAGCCTTTTGCAATTTCATGCACTAAGACACCAGGCACCACTGCACCTCAGAGCTTTGCAATCTCTCACCAATTAGGTAATATGCTTCTAATTTATTCTTCCTGCCAAATTGGACAATGTTAGGTTTTCCAGCATTATACTCAATTTGTCAGAACTTTGCCCTCTCAAACTAACTATTTTCTTTTTGTAGCCTCATTATGTCATCATCACAACTTACTCTCCTACCTGTCTTTGTGTCATCAGCAAATTTGGCAACCATCACATCCATCCAAGTCATGAATATAAATAGGAAACAGTTGAGGTCCAAGCACTGATCCCTGTGGCACACCATGTTACATTTTGCCAACCTGAAAAAGACCAATATATGTTGACTGTCTGCTTCCTGATTGCCCGTATCCCGTGAACTTTTAATTTCCGCAATAGTCTTTAATGTGGAACATTAGCAAATATCTTCTGGAAACCTAAGTACAGTGCATCCACCAGTTCTCCTTTATCCACAGCATAGGCTACTTTCTCAAGGAACTCCAATAAGTTGGTGAAACATGATGTCCTTTTCACAAAACCATGTTGACTCTGTCTGATTGTGCTCCCTGCTGCAGAACTGAACCAAGTGCCCTGCTATAGCTTATTTAGTAATAGCTCCTCTGTCACTTTCCCTATGACATGTTAAACTAACTGGCTTGTGGTTTCCTGCTTTCTATCTATCTCCCTTTTGAATGAAGAGATTTTGGGAAGATTAAGACCAATGCATCAGCCACTTCACTAGCCACTTTTTTTTTTTAAGACCTTGGGATGAAGTCCATTAGGATTTGGATGTTTGTCAACCTGCAGCTCCAACAATTTGTTCAGCACCATTTCTATAGTGGTTGTAATTTTCCTGAGTTCCTCCCTCCCTTCCATTTCCTTATTTACAGCTGCTTCTGTGATGCTGCTTGTATTCTCTGTCGATAAGTCATCCACGATTTTGCTGCCTGTAATCTAATTTGCAATTAGACCTGTCCCCCCCCCCCCCCCCCCCCCAAACAGCTCTGTGCTCATTGGCCTCCATTGACTTCTGGTTAAGTAATGCTGTGACTATAAAATGTTAATAGTTAATTACAAATCCTTCCGTATCCTTTCCCCCAACTACTGTGTAATCTTCAGCCTTACAACCCGCCAATATCTGTAATCCTCCTAATTCTGGCCATTTGATTTTACTTTCTCATTGGGTGACCATGCCTTCAGTTGCCCTCAGTCTAAGCTCTGGAGTTCTCCTTGTAATATCTGAAATCATGTTTCCAGTAAAGTAGCATTACAACTACATTCACAACTCGTGGGATTATATTTCCACCAATTCATTTGCTTTCACAATGAGTGGAGCTGTTAGATATATTTTATTAGTGCTTAATATTCACATGATTCACTGAACATAACTATTCATAGAATAAAGACGTTTGCATTAATGTGTATAATTTTCACAATTTGCAACCTAATGCTAATGACTACAGTTGGGTCACATTTTCTTTTAATCGCTTGATGTAACTTGCTATATGCTCAGCAATGCCTTTGGAGTTTTCCTTTTGCACGAAATTGCAGTAAATGTGTTTTGATGATTTCAACGCTTGTTCACACAGTATTGCTTCTAACTATTAACTTTCCTGATGTGTGCTTCACGGTAGGAACTGTAATATCTAGCAGTGTGTTTCTTTTGAATGGAAAAGTCTTCTTTGGATAACCTACTGGAATCAACAATGTAAGAATTCCTCCTGAATCTGGGTTCAATAGATTGTTTATAGGTAATCTTCAGTAGATGTTTTGTTTATTTTTCAAGCAAATTTGTTGTTTCGATTTGAAACCCAATTATCACTGTTGCACATCGGAGTATTGTATTTGAGTGATCTAGTTGAAGTATCAAAGAACAATATACAGCAGCTTTGTAATTGTTGCCCTCCAAACTAGATGTGATTTTGCAAAATTACCTGGCGAAGTTTTTTTACTTGTGTTCATATAATGAATTGACATGTCGACTTGCATTCATATAATAGCGAGTTGACATGTCACTAACATGTGTTTGGAGTCCATAATATATGTCCTGCCAATTTAAACAGTGTGCATGCCTCACTCATTATGTCAAGAGCCAACTATGTGACAATGAGACCAATGTTTGGCCAAAAATGTGACAGCCTCAGTAACTCACCACATCCAAAATAGGATAGATTATTTTAAAAAATCGACCCTCTAAATTTTTCAAGGCACTTATGGCATAGGATATGTGAGTTGGTCACAAACTTCATGTGAATAGAAATAAGGAAGCACTTGCAATTATATAGTGCCCTTCAAGACAGCTGATTTTAATGTTTTTGGAAGTGTCGTCACTTTGAAGAGGCAGCCAGTTCCCTTGTCTTTGTTACTGCAACAGCTTGGGTATGATGGGCAAAACCCAATGTGTCAAATTTTTTAGACTTGCATGCTGGACTTTCCCATCTTGGCCTTCATAGTTTTCAGTGCAGTTGATGCCTTTAACATTTTATTTTTTCATTCTTAATCCATTCTGTAGTTCACCCTTGGTTCACCATAATGCAACTAGCCTATTTGCTTCCTGTACTAGTTTTTCCTTCCCCTTCCAAGAACTCCTGCATTGGCCTCCTTTCTTGTATTTTCAAACCATCCCTCAATAGTCACAGGTATTAAGTTAGCTTCAATTGTATACAAATTCATCATTCTATTGCTTCTCTCTTGTCATCTTGGACACCAAGTACCATCTTGCTAACTGACACCAGGCTGTGCATGAACTTTCTTTGAAATGTTTGGCAAGACTAAAAGCAGATTATTTGGCCTTCAACAGAAGTTCTGCTCCTAACTATTAATCCTAGTCTTTTTCCTGGATGAACACTTGCAATGTTGGACTTTGCATTCTTATACAAGTTAAACAATGCAAAGTCCACTTTAATGTTAAGCATCCTCAGCTCGCTTGACCTGAAGTAAGTTTTCTAAATGTCCTCTGCCTTGCTCCCCTGCCTCCCTTCAAAAGCATCTTTGAATTGCATCCCCCTGGCTGTGTATTCAGTCATTTTCTCTAACTTTTCTCCCAAAATTACCTTAAGTGACTGGTGTTACTTCTGACGATGTGCTGCAAATGCAGATTTATCTGTTAACTTTAAACTCATTTGTTGACCAAGGATTAAATATTTGATGGAGAGAGTCAAATGCTATAAATGCCATCACAATTCGATTATACTAATTTAATTACAACATAATTTATGAACTCTGGCCAGGATGGACTTGTAATTTTTTTTCCATCTATGATCTGTGTAATTTTATGTAACACTGGTTTGGTTTTCATTTTTGTATATTCTTTAAGCAGATTCTCAGTCAGCTGCATGTCTTAGAATGTTTCAGTAACTATAGAATTTTGAGTGAAATTGCACATATTGATTATAGATTATAGACCGGTTCAATATGCTTTATTGAGTATGCATGTCACCCTTTAAAAAGGAAAGTACCAGTAACTCTGGTTTTCTTGAAAAATATTGTAACTTGAGTTTAAAATCACTCTGACACTGCAAACTGGAGAGCAAACCAAGAGTTTATTCTGCCCAGTATAAAATTACTGATGTGAATTAAGTGCAAGTGATTCTTGTATCCTTTGTAATTGTTTCATACTAATCTTGAAACTCTACTTTTTTTTTTACAGTGAGCTCCCACGTAGAGCTTATTATAATGCAAGCTCTGTGTTGGGCTCATGATGATCTCAATAAGGTTGACATTGGCAGCTACATACTGAAAGTCTGTGGACAGGAGGAAGTCTTGCAAAAGTAAGAGGCTCAAAAACACTTATTCATGCTTCCCAGTATTGATGTGTGAATTTTCACTTTGGAAATGGGGGTACTCACAGTAGGAATAATTTTATTCGTAAAGCATGTTTTAAGTTGCTTTTTGACTTGCTTATATTTATTTTTGTATGAGTTTTTGAATGCTTGCAACATTTTGGCTCTGTATACTTGATATGATGTCAGCTGATAATACTGGTCCCAGAGTGAGAAATCTGGCTTGGGGATCCTAACTTTTGTTTTAGAAACCATGGACAAAAGTTACTAAACAAATTCACAGAAATCTGCTTGATCTTTTAGCACACAATATATTTATTAAACAAGAAGACACGAATTGTATCGCAGCAGACAAAAAAGTTGAAAAAATCTCAAGCACAGGAAGATGCTTCAAATTCACATTTCATTTAACCCAACAATATCTTCACATGCACATAAATCAGTGAAGGGTTACTATTAGCTTAGTACAAAGGCTTTCTTGCTTGAGACTGGCACAGTGGCAAATGGTTTTCTTCTGGTGAATTTCTGAGCATTCATTCAATGCTTTTCACCCAACATGTGTCTCTCCCCAAAATATTGAAACTGCACTCCTGCTGTTCCCTAAACACAATCTTCCAGTAGCACCTCTGCTAAACTGACAAATTAGAGAGTTCTTTAACTATTCGGTCAACTACTATCCCAATAGCCTCGTAGTCTTTTATCAGAAAGTTTAAAATTCCTGTCTCCAAAGACACATTTCTCTTTTTTTTCCTTTCTGTCTGTATCATCTAACTGTTGGTGCCAGGTGAGTTTTTTCTACTTTGTTGTTTTTTGTCTCCCCACAATCACTAAATATTTAACCCCTTTCACTTCATGCCTTTTAACATTCTAGAGGTTGTAAAACCTCATTAAAAATGTACACAACAAACCCAAAGACCTGCCTTTCAGTCAGGAGCCTATACAGTCTCCCAGATACCAAAGCGCGCTCTCAACCTAATGAAATTGAAACGATCTTGCCTTTCTTAACGCACACATCTATGTTCAACTCCAAAGTTAAACATTGCTCATAGCATAGCTGTGACCTCTGTTGTAGGCTGCATTTCATTTTGTGTCCACCTATTTTGAACACAAACTTCAAGTTCAATTTCAAATTGAATCCAACTTCTACACTCATTTAAAATTGTCTCTGATCATATATTGTTAGTTGTAACTTGTTAAGCTTTAGGAGAGGGCTTCCTAATGTTTTTAATATCCACACTCATTTTTCATTATTTTTAAAAAGTCTTTGTGGCAACTGACCATCTCATTGAGCTGTCATTTTTCAATATTGGACATGGGTGTGTTAATTAATTTCAGCAATTGATCTCAGCTTTTGGCCTCTTCCCTTTTAATTTATGAAAGCAGCAGGGGACTGGGTGGTTAGAAGTTGGACTGAGTGCTGAAATATATTGTGCAAACCTTGGAAACTACGTAATATGTTCACTGTGTTTAGGGGCCACATTCCATATGTGACAAAAGTAATTAACTTGCATGTTTTTGCTCCGTGAAATTACTGGCTTGAAAATTTATGCACAAGTGGAGGATTACCCTTTTCTTAGGTCATTCTATTAAGTTTCTAATGCTTGAATGATGGTAAGAAAATTAAGCTCAGTAAATCAGAAAATAATGTGTTCGTATTTATTAAAGCTACTGACATGCATGCAAGACTAATTTTCTGATTAAAGAATGCCCTGGGGTTTTAGTTGGATCTTCATGACGCACTTATGGCTTTTTCTTTTTGGAAAATTTTATGAGGAACGCCAAGGCTATAATATACTACTCGCAATGATCATAAAGTTAGTGGACTCTAAAATGGAAAATTTGTGTGGAACAAATTAAACTCCAGTCTTTTTGATTTATTATTAATATAATGAAAAATTGCAGTGCTCATGCCTGAAACACTCTGTATCGCTGTTTAACTGCTAAACTCTGATGCAGCTGCATGGATACAGCTTGCAGTTTAATAACAAAATATTGTCCTTCCTAAATATACGCCCATCTTTCCCAGAAGGCAGTGTTTAAATTCCTTCAATCGCGTTTGTTTCTGTCACATTATACCAACATGCTTCTGAAAGTCACAAATGACATGTGACAGTGATCATAGTAAACTCCTTCCTCTTCCCCATCCCACTACAGATGTCACTTCAAAATCATCAGTTGTCTGTGCTCATTTCTTTCGGTCCCCTGAGTATCCCTAATTGGTGGTCGTACCTTCAATCCCTTCTTCCATGTTCTTGGTAATTCCTCCCTACGCCCCTTTTCCAGCCTGTCTCTTTTTCTCCTTTTAAGACAGTCCTTTAAATCCTAGCTCCTTAACCATATTATTCATCGACCAGAATCATAAAATGGTTACAAAACAGAAGGAGGCTGTTCAGCCCATTTGTCTGTGCTGGCCCTTTGAAGGTGCAATTCACAAAGTGACGCAACCCTGCTTTTCCCCCAAATCTCTTTTCCAACAATGATTCAATTCTCTCTTGAAGGCTCAAGTGACCCTGCCTGCGTCATGCTTCATATTTAAAATCCATTGTGTTTTTTTTTTAGTTTCTCCTCGTGTCTCCATTGTTTCTTTTGCCAGTTACTTTAAATCTATGCCCTCCAGTTCTTGATCCTTGCACACAGGAACTTTTTCTCCCTGCCTACTCCATACAAAGCCTTTATGGTTTTGAATACCTCTATCCCAGCTTCTGTGAACTTTCTTTCCAAAAACAGTCCCAACTTCTGTCATCTTTCTACATAACTGAAGTTCCTGATGCCTGGAACGAGTCTTGTGAATCATTTCTGCACTCGTGCTAATGCCTTCACATCCTTCCTAAAGTTGATGCCCAGAACTGGATGTAATACTTCAGTAGAGGCCAAACCAATGACTTTTACAAGTTTAAATTAACTTTATTCCTTTTGTATTCTATGTTCTTGTTGATTAAAGCCAAGGATACTGAACGCATAATTAACTCTCCTTCACTGACTTGTGCTCAATTTACCAAGGTCCCTCTGCTCCTACATTTCCTTCAGAATTGCACCCTTTGTTTTATATTGTCTCTCTGGATTCTTCCTGCTGAAGTGAATTACTTCTCTGTATTAAATTTCATCTGCCACTGTGCCCATTCCACCAACCTGTCTATGTCCTTGGACATTCTGCACTATCCTCCTTATGAGTGGCAATACTTCCAAGTTTCATATAATCCGCAAATTTTGACATTGTGTCCAAGGTCTAGGTTATTAACATGAAGAGCAGGGGAGTTAACACCTACTCTAGGGACCTCCGCTATAAACGTTCCATATGTCAAAAACAACCATTCACCTCTGCTTTCTGTTGCTCAGCCAGTTTCATATCCATGTTGCTAATGTCCCTTTTATTTCATGAGCTTTAATTTTGCACATAGGTCTGTTCAACACTTTATCAAACACTTTTTGAAAGTTCATGTACACCGCATCAAGAGTATTTCCCTCATCAACTTTTTCTGTTATGTCATCAAAAACGTAAGCATAATTTGCACTCAACAAATCCAAGCTGGTTTTCCTTAACTAGCCCACATTTGCCCAAGCGACTATTCACTTTGACCTGGATTACTGTTTTTTTTTTCGGCACCAAGGTTAGACTGACTGACCTGGTAGTTGCTGGGCTTAGCTTGAAACCTTTTATTTGAACAAGGTGGACTATTTGCAATTTCTACCGGAGTCTTAAGGAAAATTATGGCCAGTTCCTCTGCCATTTCCATTCTTGCTTTCTTCAGCATCCTTAGATGCATTTCATCTGGTCTAAGTGCCCTATCAACTTTAAGTACTGACAACCAATTAAATGCCTCTTTATCAGTATTAAACCCACTTATTGCCTGAACTACTGCCCTTTCACCATGACATGGGCAGATGCAAATTATTCACTTAATGCCTCAGCCATGACTCCTGTCTCCATGTGTAAATGCCTTTTTTGGTCCCTAATTGGTCGTCTCTTGCTAACCTATTCCTGTTTGTGCCTATTGAAGACTTTTGGATACCCTTTTTAGAAGAACTGACAGTCTTCTGATATCTTCCATTTCCTTCTCTTATTTACCATTTCAATTCCCTTCTGAATTTTTTATACTGCCTGATTCTCCATTATTATCCACCTGACATCTGTCATAAACACTTTTCATACCAGGAGCTCTGATTTTGTTTGCTCTACCTTACCCCTTGAAGAGAACATGACCTTGAACATACTTTAAGGGTAGCCAAATGTTCAGTTACAATTTTCCCTGCTAATCTTTGATTCCATTTTAAGATCTATACTTGCCCCATTGAAATTGGCTTTGCCCCTGTCAACTATTCTTAGTCTGGATTCTCCTTGTCCTTTTCCATAGCCAACCTAAACCTTATGGTAGAATGATCACTGTCCCTTATATGTTCTCCTACTGACAATTGGTCCACCTCATTCCCAAGAACCAAGGAGAGCAATGCACCCTTTTTCATTGGACTGGAAACCTATTGCTGCAAGAAAAGAATTCTCCTGAACACACTCTAGGTAGCCTTGTCCCCTTTTCCCCAGCCGCTATTCTGATAATTAAATCCCCCATTATAACAGCTCTTTAATTCTTGCACTGGCCTATAATTTTCTTGCAAATTTGTTCCCCAGATCTTTCCCACCAGTTGGCGGCCGATGGACTACATTTAAGCAATGTAATTGTATTTTTTTTGTTCCTTGGGTCTGTTCTTGACTCCGCGAGGGCATCTTGTCTCTCCAGTATAGCAATGTGCTCCTTAATCAATATTGACACCCCTCCTTCCTTTTCTATCTTTCGTGAACAATTTGTATCCAGCATTATTTGATATCCAGCCCTGTTGCCACAACTTAATATGTGCATATGGCTATTTGCATCTGGAACTCACTAGTCTTATTTACCACAATCCATACATTCACATACATGCGCTGTAATGATCATTTAAACTTTATCTATTCCCTCTTATGTTGAACCCACTTTAATATTTCCTACTCCAGTGCTATCTGTCTCGCCCCATGTTCTTTGCTCCTTGATATCCCTCTCTCTAGTATTACCTCCTGGTTTTTTGACCCCTGTCAAGTTAGTTTAAACTCTTCCCAGTAGCACTAACAAATTGTCCCAGATAGAAATTGTTCTTGGCTCCATCAGTGCAACCTATCTGGCCCATACCAGGTCCCATCTTCCCCCAGAACTAATCCCTGTGTCCCAAGAATCTAAAGCCCTCCCTCCTGCACCATCACTTCAGCCACGCTTTCATCTTCTCTATCCTCCTATTTCATACTTACTTGGGTGTGGTAATGGGAGCAATCCATAAATAACTACTTTTATAGTCCTGCATGTGAATTTCCTATATTTGGACCACAACCACTGTTCACTCTCCCTCCTCTGGTTGCTTTGTGACATACTTGACCCTGCCAACAGGGAGGCAACCTATTATCATGGATTGATGTTTGCAGCTGCAGAAATGCTTGTCTGTTCCCCGGACTATTGAATCGCCTACTGCTATTTCTCTTCCAATCTTGGTACACTGTCCTACCCACAACACCCTCCCCCACCCCTTTTACACTGAGCCAGTAATGGTGCCATGGACTTGGTTCCGGCTATACTTCTCAGATTGGGCATCACTTTCACCAATATTCAGAATTCTATACTGGTTGGAGAGTGAGAAGTAATTGGGTTTCTCCTGCTCTACCTACATTTAATTTTTTCTTGACTACCTGGTAGTCGTCCATTCCCTCTATGCCTGCATACTCTTTTAGAATCATAGAATCTCCACAATGCAGAAGGAGGCCATTCGGCCCATCGAGTCTGCACTGACTCTCCGGTACTGGGTCATCTTCTTAATACTTAAGTGACTTGGTGTCATTTTGTTATATAATGCCTCTATAAAGCACTTCAGGATATTTTTATTACTTTTAAAGGTGCTATATAAATACAAGTTGTTACTTTTAAGATTGCATGTGCAGCTGTTTCTATCTTCAGAAATGTAGTTCTAGATAGTTCACAAAACATGAAATGTAATTTTACGTGTCTGATGTTTCTTATATATTACAGTAACTACTGCTTAGGAAGCCACGAGTACATTCAGAACTGTCGTAAATGTGACACTGAGATCAAGCTACAGTTATTAAACCACAGTACAATTTCTAGAGCCTTAGCCCGCACGGTGAGCACAATTTATCAGTTCAGTTATACATTTCTTTGGACCATGCATTTTGATTTTGGAGTAACAGACTCTGGAGTTGAACTAGCTTCAACTTTTTATAGTGTTGTAAGATGAGCTGGAACAAAAATGCTTGCTTATAATGAATTGAGAAGTTTCAAATGGTCAGTGGATTTAAGCACCAAAACGTCAATATACTTGGTTCATAAAATAGACTGCTTGGAAAATGCATATGTCACTATTATGGCAGAGTCTGTTCTGAATTTGGAATTGAGAAATTTCCTTGGGGCAGAATAGTAATAGTTACACTAAATATACCGATGGATGTTCTGGGTAATCTCATAGCTCTTGAAGTTGACCATGGATCTTTGAGTGTTGAACAGTTTTATTGTCCTGCGTTTCACTTAAAATGCATACTACTCAAAAAAAAAGGTGACGGCAAATGTTTCAAAATCATAAGCCTTTCTTCAAAGATTTATCTTTTTGAAATTATGCAAAAAAAAATTTTCTTTGAAGTATTTGAAATTAAGCCAACTCTATTTTCTGCCACATTTTTCGACAATGTCTTTAATTTGAGCAAAATGTCCTTGATCTCCCTGTCTTTGTTAAACCTCTTGCCGTCAGAGCACCCATTAACTTCTGTGAATTCCAAAGCAGCATAAGCCTTTTAAGTCAGCTTGCACATGCCAATTTAGTGTAGTCATTTTGAATGAAAGGTCTTGCAGTACACGGCACTATATTTTAACTTCATAGGTTTAATGAACGTTTGGCATTTGCAGTACTTGGTTCAGTCATGCTGCTGAATGTTTTGTCCACTTTCCCACAATTTGCCACAAATTTTAATTTGGCAGGGCTGGGTCATGTAAATTGTTCTCATTCACTCCAGTTTTTAACCTTTTGATTGTATCCTTATTTCATGCTCATTTTATCGCAAAACAAAATAGTATCCAAATTGGCAAGTGGATCCCAGAGTAAAAGCGCATGTTTTACTGCTTTGTTTATTGACGCAGACAACAATAGTATTGGAATTTGAGCATAAAATACGCAGTTGATGCCAATTTTGTTCATGAAAACATTTGGTAAATGTTTCTTCCATCTTGAGGATGGAACCAGTAATTAGCTGTCTTGATGAAAATTAATAATGAATTCACACAAATCTATGCAATGAACAGGCAGACGATGATGAGACACCTACTGATCTTGAGAAATACCTCTGCCAGGTGGAAAAACCCTTCAAAGAAGTTATTAAAAGGTAAGATTTTCATTCCATATCTAAATTAGTATCCACTATTTCCTTGATTTGGCCACTTATAAATATATGCTTTTTTGTCTAGACAATGTCTTGCTGAGCTTTTGGAAGTTTATCATAACCGTACAAAGGCATGCCTTCAGAGAGAAGTAAGTATTATTTTGCAATGAAGTAAGACTTTCTGTGGCATTTCAGAAAAATAGAATGAGAAATGGAGCATGTCTAAACCTCATTGAGAAGGTTGGACATTGCATGTCAAAGTAGAACTGTGATTAAATACTTCGAGCCATGGATGTTTCATGCATTACCAATCTGAAGAGCACAATCATGCCTGAGGTCTGTGACAGGTGGTTTCTATCAATATTTATGGAAGAGAAGAATGGGGGGGGACTTAAGTTGATTGATTGGAACAGAAAATAATGTATTTTCTACATTCCCCATGAAGCAATAACAAAGCACTCTTGTTATAATTGACAGCCATTCCAGAATAGAAAATGAATTTCTTGCGTCAAGGGTGCTCTGATCTTGATGATAAATTGATATTCTCCATTTGAGAATCATATCTGAAGAAATATTCTCAAGTTAACTTGAGTTGGTAATTTCCTTCAGATGGGCTACTTTTCAAAGTATCTGGATCCAGGTAGTTGATTGAAGACAATGATATCCACCATAGTATTGCTACAGGAGTTCCTCTGTGAAATGTTCTAGACCCAAACATGTTCAGCTGCTTCATCCTCCATAAGATCAGATGTGGGAATGTTTGCTGTTTTGACAAGTCCTTAGTTACTGAAGTGATCGATGTCAGCAAGAGGCAATGCCTGGACAGTATTCAGGGTTGGATTGACCTGGTAAGTGACGAGTAGCATTCATGCCACACACCTGCCAGGTAATAATCATCTCCAGCTAGAGAGAAACTATCCTTCTTCCCTTAACATTGAATAACATTACCATAGCTGAATTACCCCAGCTTCACATAATGGGGGTTACCATTGACCAGGTGCTGAATTGGATCAGCTATATAAATACTGTGACTGCAAGAGCAGATCAGACGCTGTTAATTCTGTGGTGAACAATTTGCCACCTGACTCCCGGAAGTTCTTCCCATCCACCCTCTACAAGGCACAATCCGGGAGTGTATTGGAATACTCTCCACTTGCCTGGATTAGTGCAGTTCCAACAACACCCAAGAATCGTGGCAGTATCCAGGACACCGCAGCATACTTTATTGGCATATGTACCACCTTTAAACATTTACTTCCTCCCCAGTTGCATCTTCCAAACCCACAACCCCTAAAACCTAAAATGACCAGAGTTAGCTGATGCACAGGGAGGCTATCATGTGCAAGTCCACTCCCAAGTCTCACCGTCCTGATTTGAAACTAAAGCATTTGCTCTTTCATTGGGTCAAAATCCTTTAACTTCCTCCCTACCAAAGTGGGTTGGCAACATATAGACTGTAGTGGTTCAAGATGATTGTTCAACACCACCTTTACAAGGCCAATTTGGAATAGGTAAACACTGGCCTTGTTAGCTGACCTGCATAAGATGTGGAGGTTTTCCAGTATGAATCTGAACATGGGTGACCTCCCAGTAGTGAACCTCAAGCAAGTAATATAGGATTCGTTATCATTGTACTTAGTGCTTACCCAAATGATGTGAGAGATCGTCAACTTTCTCCTCCAACTTTAAGTTGCTGGGGCTTCTGAGATGAAGGAAAACTGGCTAGAGTTTATTTCCAGTCACTGCTGTTCATGTCTGCTATAGTGATGCAAAAGTGAGAATACTTTTTGGAAGCAAATGTGTGTTGGCTGTGGCTCAGTTGGTAGCACACTCCTCTGATGTATAAGATTCTGAGTTCATGTCCCACTCGGGTTCGAACATGAATATTGAGGTTGATACTCCAGTGCAGTCCTGAGGAAGAATTGCACTGTCAGAGGTGCAGTCTTTCAGATGAGACATAAAACCATGGACTCTTCTGCCTGCTAAAGTGATGTGAAAGATCCCTTGGCCCTATTTTGAAGGAGAGCAGCAGCCTTGGCCAATATTTTTCCTTTGAGCAACATCACAAAAGGAAAATAGATTATCTGATCATTATCGTAGAATCCACACTGTGCCGAAGGAGGTAATTCGGCCCATCGAGCCTGCACCGATGACGATCCCACCCAAGCCCTATCCCCGTAACCCCACATATTTATCCTGCTAATCTCCCTGACATTAAGGGGCAATTTAGCATAGACAATCAACCTAACCCTCACATCTTTGGAGTGTGGGAGGAAACCGGAGCAGACACTGGGAGAATGCGTGGAATTTGCACAATCACCTGAGGCTGGAATTGAACCAGGGTCACTGGTGCTGTGAGGCAGCAGTGCTAACCACTATGCCACCCAAGGTTAGTTGCACACAAATTAGTTGCAGTGTTTCCAACATTATAGAAGTGACTATCTTTCAAAAAATGCTTTGAGACATCCACTAGCCATGGAAAGTGTCGTTATAAATGCAAATGTTCCTTTTTCCTGCATATTGAAATTTTTTTTTTCAATGTTTCTTTACAAAAAGAATCAGCCAAGTTCAGCAGCATGGCTAATCCCATATTAACACTTTTGCAGAAGGAATACTTCAGTGTAGCATTTCAGTTACAGCTTTTGTATTATATTAGAATAAAAATGTGAAAATGGAGCTCCTAACATTTTTTTCAATTAAGATTATTGCTTATATTTGTGGCATGTACTATTTGCCTGAGCAAGTATGTACAATGTTCCTGTTCTGTTTAATTTTAACCAGGGGAAACAGTACAAAATGGTGGAGCAGATTATCCAGTCTGTAAAGGATATTTGCAGTGCACTGGATGGTGCAGAGACCAAGGCTGTCACTGATGCTGTAAAAAAACTAAAACGTGCTGTTAACCTGCCAAAAAGTAAAACTGTTGAGGTAAGATCATTGATTTTTGCATTAATTCCTAATCTACTGAACAGCAAATGTTTTTTCTCCCACAATAAGTTTGCAGTAGCAGGCAGGATATCTTCCTAGTAGTTTAAAATGTTTAAAGTGATGTTTCCTGCTATTTTTTTATTATTGATTGGCTAGATTTGTTTTCTATTTCTTGCCCAAGAATAAAGTGAGGGCATTGTTTGAACAGTATATTTTACACATGAAAGGGGGTGAGCAAGTAATGATCCAAAGGACAAAGCTTCTTGGGCAGTACTTGGCACAACTGTTTTTATCACGTTGGCATAATGCTTTGTCTAATCAGATATGATGGCAAATGTTTCTCTATAATCAGGTGATCATATTAGTCTGCTTTTTTTCCAAAAGTACCATCATTGATTTTGGCCTGTAATCACAGTCCACACTGATTCAAAATGGTCACCTTTATCACTTCTTTTATCATTGAGCTTAGACTGAATAGAACTTCATAGGTTCAGTTGAAGTGACTACTGTGTCACTCAAGGTGGTGTATTATATTTTCAACCTTAACCTCTTTGCCGGTCACCAAAAAGAATTGTTGGCTTGTAATCCCTATTCTGGTAGTCAAATGATACAGTGGTTCTTGACCATTGAAATCCATCCCCATCAATTCACGTGGAGCTTATCAACCGTAACAATCTGCAACTAAGACCATAAAACTCAAGTGCAATGGCACACAAAATATTGGTGAGAATTATATTGCTGGACTGGCATCATCTGACCAATGAAGATCGTAGCATTTGTGAAGTGGATGAGATTGCCCTGCTGATTGGATTTGCAATTTGGCAACTTTATTGAAGATGCAATCCCATTGATATAATTAATACAAATATTTCACCATTCAGTGCATGTAAAATACAAATGTGACAAAAAATCCATTCATATTGAAAATGTTTGAGAACGTAATGGTTGGTCTAATTCATTACTCATTGGACATTCCCTCAGGTGCTAATTTGAGAAGGGAAAGATTTATGCTAAAAGGAAGCCATTTATGTTTCACTTTATAAATCCCAGTCGCCCTTCAAAAAATGGATTTCTAATTAATAACAGGAAGTTATGAATCCTCTCTCTTACCCTAAACATAGTTAATCACATTATTCCCTGAAGCTGGTCACCTATTTTTAGCTTAAGGTCAGTAGTTTGAAGAATGTCCATGTTTTGCATTCCAACAAATTGTTCTCTGTATTACAATAAGAGCAATATACTGTGAATACTGGAATCTGAAATACAAACAAAGTACTGGAAAAACTCAGCGGGTCTGGCACCATCTGTGGAGAGAGAAACAGAGTTAACAGTTTGAGCCCAATATGACTCTTCTACCAAACTTCCGAAGAAGTCACATTGGACCCGAACTCTGTTTCTCTCTCCACAGTTGCTGGCAAACCTCCGGAGTTTTTCCAACACTTTGTTTTTATTTCGCTGTTCTCTGTACTTAAATTTTCAAATAACACATGAGTTTTTAAAATTATGAACGGGATATGAACAGTTGATGTAGTCTATATGGATTTCAGCAAAGCCTTTGACAAGGTCCCACGTGGGAGACTTGTAAAGAAGGCAAGTGCACATGGGATACAGGGTAATTTGATCAAGTGGATTCAAAATTGGCTCAGTTGTAGGAGACAGAGGGTGATGACAGAAGGTGGCTTTAGTGACTGGAAGCCAGTGGCCTATCACAGGGATCTGCACTGGCTCCCCTATTATTCATCATTTATATAAATGCCATTGATGATTATGTGGATGATAGGATTAGTAAATTTGTGATTGATACAGGTTGGCCAGGTGGAATTGAGATTCTTGGGCTAAAGGAAGATATAAATAGGATGGTCAAACAGGCATATAAGTGACAGATGGAATTTAAACCTGAAAAGTGAGAGGTGATACACTTTAGAAGGAGGGGCATGACACTAGGAAGTTCCTGAGGAATAAAGGGACCTTGATGTGTTTGTCCATGGGTCTTGAAGTGGAAGGGCATGTTAGTGGGGTGGTGAAAAAGGCATATGGGCCTTCATCATGATGCATAGATTACAAAAGCAGGGGAGTCATGTTGAAGTTGTATAGAACTTTGAGGCCACAACTGGAGTAGTGAGTGCAGTTCTTGTTGCCACATTACAGGAAGGATGTCATAGTCATAGAAGTTTGCAGCATGGAAACAGGCCTTTCGGCCCAACTTGTCCATGCCGCCCCTTTAACCACTAAGTCCCAAATGCCCACGTTTGGCCCATATCCTGCTATACCCATCTTACCCACGTAACTGTCTAAACAGGCATGAGCCTATAAAGAGGAAGGATAGGAAAGGTAGGATTCGAGAGCTGTGGATAACCAGTGAAATTGTGGGTCTAATCAAAAAGAAAAAAGAGGCATACATGAGGTCCAGGCAGCTAAAAACAGATGGAGCACTGGAGGAATACAGAGAAAGTAGAAAATAACTCAAACAGGGACTTAGAAGGGCAAAAAGGGGTTACGAAATGTCCTTGGCAGACAGGATTAAGGAGAATCCTAAGGCATTTTATACATATGTTAGGAACAAGAGGGTTGTTAGGGAAAGAATCTGACCTCTCGGGGACAAAGGAGGGGAATTATGCTTGGAACCAAAGGAAGTAGGTGAGATCCTAAACAAATACTTTGCATCAGTATTCACAAAGGAGAGGGACATGTTGACTGGGAGTGTCTCAGAGATGTGTTGACCCGTTAGAAAAAATCTCAATTACAAGGGAGGAAGTGTTAGGTTTTTTAAGAAACATTAAGACAGACAAATCTCCAGGGCCGGATGGCATCTATCCTAGACTCCTCAGGGAGGCGAGAGATGCAATTGTTGGGCCTCTAACAGAAATCTTTGTCTCTTCACTGGACACCGGTGAGGTCCCAGAGGATTGGAGGATAGCAAATGTGGTCCCGTTATTTAAGAAGGGTAGCAAGGATAACCCAGGTAATTATAGGCCGGTGAGCTTGACATCCGTGGTAGGGAAGTTGTTGGAGAAGATTCTTGGAGATAAGGTATATACGCATTTAGAACTGAATAATCTCATTAGCGATAGACAGCATGGTTTTGTACGAGGGAGGTCATGCCTGACAAATTTGGTTGAGTTTTTTGAGGAGGTGACAAAAACAATTGACGAGGGAAGGGCCGTGGATGTCGTCTATATGGATTTTAGTAAAGCGTTTGACAAGGTCCCTCATGGCAGGCTGATGCAAAAGGTTAAATCTCACGGGATAAAAGGTGAGCTAGCTAAATGGGTGGAGAACTGGCTTAGCCATAGAAGACAGAGGGTAGCAGTGGAGGGGTCTTTTTCCGGTTGGAGGTCTGTGACTAGTGGTGTTCTGCAGGGCTCTGTACTTGTGATATATATATGTGATTTGGAGGAAGATGTAGCTGGTGTGATCAGTAAGTTTGCGGACGACACGAAGATTGCTGGAGTTGCGGATAGTGATGAACATTGTCAGAGAATACAGCAGGATATAGATAGGCTGGGACATTGGGTGGAGAAATGGCAGATGGCATTTAATCCAGATAAATGCGAAGTGGTGCATTTCGATAGATCTAATGTAAGGGGGGAGCTATACAATAAATGGCAGAACCATCAGGAGTATAAGCACAGAGGGACCTGGGTGTACAAATCCACAGATCCTTAAAGGTGGCAGCACAGGTGGAGAGGGTGGTGAAGAAGACATACGGCATGCTTGCCTTTATTGGACGGGGCATAGAATATAAAAGTTGGCATATGATATTGCAGCTGTATAGAACGATGGTTAGGCCACATTTGGAATACTGCATCCAGTTCTAGTCGCCACACTACCAGAAGGACGTGGAGGCTTTAGAGAGAGTGCAGAGAAGGTTTACCAGGATGTTGCCTGGTATGGAGGGTCTTAGCTATGAGGAGAGATTGGGTAAACTGGGGTTGTTCTCCCTGGAAAGACTGAGGATGAGGAGCGACCTAAGAGGTGTATAAAATTATGAAGGGCATAGGATGAACAGTGGGAAGCTTTTTCCCAGGTCGGAGGTGACGAACACAAGGGGTCACGGGTTCAAGGTGAGGGGGGCAAGGTTCAACACAGATGTCAGGGGGATGTATTTTACACAGGGTGGTGGGGGCCTGGAATGCACTGCCAAGCAAGGTGATTGAGGCGGACACATTGGGATCGTTTAAGACTTATCTAGATAGCCACATGAACAGACTGGGAATAGAGGGATACAAAAGAATGGTCTAGTGGGCACATGAGCGGCACAGGCTTGGAGGGCCGAAGGGTCTGTTCCTGTGCTGTATTGTTCTTTGTTCTTCTAAACATTTTAAAAGACAAAATTGTACCTGCCTCTACTACTACCTTTGGCAGCTTATTCCAGATACTCATCACCTTCTGTGAAAAAATTGCCCCTCTGGACCCTTTTGTATCTCTGCTCTCTCACCTTAAATCTATGCCCTCTAGTTTTAGATTCCCCTACGTTTGGGAAAAGATGATGACTATCTAGCTGATCTATGCCCCTCATTATTTTATAGACCTCTATAAGATCATCCCAAGCCTCTTATGCTCCAGTGGAAAGAAAGTCCCAATATATTCAGCCTCTCTTTATAACTCAAACTATCAAGTGCCAGTAGCATCCTAGTAAATCTTTTCTGCACTCTTTCCAGTTTAATAATACCCTTTCTATAATAGGGTGGCCAGAACTGTACACAGTATTCCAAATGTGGCCATACCAATGTCTTGTACAACTTCAACAAGACGTCCCAACTCCTGTATTCATGTGATTGCACTGGAGGGAGAAATTCACCAGATGCTGCCTGGGATGGAACATTTATGAAGAGAGGTTGGATAGACTTGGGTTATTTTTGTTGGAGCAGAGAAGACTGAGGGGTGACCTGATTGAGGTGTACTAGATCATGAGGAGCATGGACCGAGTGGATAGGGAGCAATGGTTCCCCTCAGTTGAAGGGTCAGTCAAGAGAGGACAAGTTCAAGGTGGAGGGCAGGGGGTTTAGGAGGGATATGAGAAAAACATTTTTTACCCAGACGGTGGTGACAGTCTGGAATGTGCTGCCTGGAAGGGTGGTAGTGACGGACAGCCTCATCCTTTTCAAAAATATCTGGATCAGCACTTTACACATCATAACATTCAAGACTATATGCCAAATACTGGTAAACGGGATTAGATAGGTTAGGTGATTCTCGAGTGTCGGCGTGGACTCTTTGGCATTTTATGATCCTGTGAACAGAATAACTAGCAAAAGGTAAATAGTTGGAGTATAAATTGCCAGTGGTGACCATTGAAACAAATGATATAAATGGGTCCAAAAACTATTGGGTACTTTTTTCTCTACCAAAGATTGGGCGTTTTTGCAATTTCTGCCTCCTATCTGATCTTAAGTTGCAATCCTCACCCAATATACCCACCAGCAAAAAGACACCAGATTTCCACCCTATAACATCACTCATTGCACCCATTCCTTCATTTTCATAGAAATCATAGAAACCCTACAGTGCAGAAGGAGGCCACTCGGCCCATCGAGTCTGCACTGACCACAATCCCACCCAGGCCCTACCCCCACACATTTACCCACTAATCCCTCTAACCTACGCATCCCAGGATTCTAAGGGGCAATTTTTAACCTGGCCAATCAACCTAACCTGCACATATTTTTATTATAGTACTCTCTCAGCTCATCCTACACAATGCTGCCCATACTATGCCACGCACCAAATCCTGAAAAGCTCAACAATCTTTGTCCTTGTGAACATATTTTGGCTTCCAGTCCCCAATACCTCAAACTCATCCCAAGTCCTCGATTTGCTCTATCAGTGAGCTCTCCTCCCTCTGCTTTTTTTCTTTAGTCACATCAAGTTGCCTTCCTGCCAACTGATTGAATTCTCCATACAAATGGGTTGGCTGTAGTAACAAGAGGTGCAGTCAAGTTGTGCTTGATCTCCTTGATCTTACTGAAGAAACTGTCAAAAGGTTTAAAGGCCAATGATTGTTTTTTGGTGAAACCAAATGCTGTTCTGCTGGCAAGTGCTAAGCGTTTTAATTTCAAATGATAAGTGATTATGAATAAACATAGTGAAATCCTGGTGTGAAGTCTTATTTTAGCTTTGTGGAGCTGGTACCCTTGAACACAATATTGGCTTTGTAGCTTCATTTTCAGTTTTCAGAATACATGTCATGGAATTAAATCCATATTGGATTCAATTTGAATGAAAATTAATTGTATTACAGCCAATTTAATTGCTGCAGTTATGTCCCATGGGGACTATCAAAGGACAGTATTTTTCAGATTATTCTAAATGCATTAGACACAGCATGGTGGCACAGTGGTTAGCACTGCTGCCTCACAGCGTCAGGGAACGGGTTCAATTCCCAGCTTGGGTGACTGTCTGTCTGTGCAGAGTCTGCACGTTCTCCCCATGTCTGCATGGGTTCCTCCAGATGCTCCGGTTTTCTCCCACAGTCTGAAAGACATGCTGATTAGGTGCATTGGCCATGCTAAATTCTCCCTCTGTGTACCCGAACAAGCGCAGGAGTGTGGCGACTCGGGAATTTTCACAGTAACTTCATTAGAGTGTTAATGTAAGCCTACTTGTGACACTAACAAATAAACTTTAAATTTAAACTTTGAACTTTTAAAGCATGAGCAATAGATAGCAGTAGGAAAATGAAATGATTTTTGATATTTTAAAATGTTAACTTTCCAAAAGGCAGTATCTGAATTTTGAAACGTTTGCTCTATATTCAAATTTCTGTTCACTGGGTTTTTGCTGTTTATGGGAGTTCAGTTTTGTAAAACTTCACTAAACTACTGCAGATGCTGGAAACCTGAAATCAGAACAGAAAATGCTGGATAAGCTCAGCAGGTCTGGCAGCACCTGTGGAGAGAAAACACAGTTAATGTTTCCATGACTCTGCTATAGAATTTTATACATTTTCTGTTCAGGGTTACAGAATTGAATTTTTAAATGGTCTTCTAAGTAAAAGGATAGTAACAAGTCTCAAGAGCTGAAGGAGTTTGATTATCAATTCTATCCTGTTAATTCCTCACGCTACCATCAGTGGCAGAGCCTTCAATCATGAAGGCCATCTTCCTGAAACTGCCAATCTTTCTAGATCTCCTTCTCCACCATCTTCCCATGTTGTCTTAAAACATACCTTCAACCACACTCTCTCTCTCTGTCTAATCCTCAATTTTAAAAAAATTATTCCACGGAATGTAGATGTCACTGACTGGGCTAACAACTCTAGTTGCCCTCCATTTCGGAGGGCATTTAAGAGTCAATCGCATTGCTGTGGATTTTGCATCGCATGCAGGAACGATATTCTTCTCCGAAGGACATTGGGTTTATACAATTAACAATGGTTTCATGATCATCATTAGATTTTTAATTGCAGATTTTCATTGAACTCAAATTCCACCATCTGCTGTGGTGAGATTTGAATCCCGGTCCCCAGATCATTGTTCCGGGTCTCTGGATTACTCATCCAGTGACATACCACAAGGCCACCATGTCCCCCAATTGTGGAATCCTTTTGGATTTATTCTTAAAGGTGGCTACCGTATAAATGTAAGTTTACCAAGTTGAAATGGTTAGTCCCCCTGAACAAAACAATTTTCGGGTTTAAGTAAAATAGAGGATAACTAACACACTGATTTGGAGTGGGAAACGTTATTATAACCTAAAGATTTAGTTTTTCCCCTGCATTTCATTTCATATCTTAATAAGTGCATCTATCTCTTCCCAACCATTGAAACGAATTATTGTCTTGTTCTTTATCCACAGGTCAAATCAAAAGATAGTGGTGATTCATCTAATGGTGCAAAGAATGGTATGTCATACCCGGCAAAATTTTCCAGTTGCCTGTGACTTGATTGTTGTGAGTGTAAACAGTTCACAAGGTTGTGAATTGCTTTGAGTGTCACAGCAGCTGAGTTGTTGAGACTGATGTGATTTTTTTCCTTTCTTTTGATCCTCCCCTTCCCCCAAAAAGTTCCAAGCCTTTCTTCACATTTTGCTAAACCGTAATACTTCAATGTATGAGAAAGAAGATGTGCTAAACCTTTTTATAAGTCACTGATTAAAGCCTCACCTGGAGTATGATGACCGGTTCTGGCACCACACTTTAGGAAGAACCTTGCATCCATCACAGTGGAGTTAGGAGAGGGTGCAGAAGAGATTGCTAAAAGAATGCCAATGAGAAGGAATTTCAATTATGTGGAGAGAACAGAGAAGCTTGGATTGCTCTCCTTAGTGACAGATGGTTAAAGAGATATTCAAAATTGAGGGCTCGTTCTCAAATTGATGTGGATAATTATCAATAGCATACTTAACTAAAGGACACAGGTTCGAGATAATTGGCAAAATAACCAGTGGTGAGATAAGGAGAGTATGCTCATAGAAGGGTGATAGAAGCAAATCCAATGTGAACTTTCAAAAGGGAATTGTATATATATTTGTAAAGAAAACCAATTGCAAGGCCGTGAGGGAAAAATGGGGGCAGAGGATAAATGTAGCTCTTTCAAAGAGTTAATATAGGGCAAGGGAGAGGGCTTGGTAAGAGACTCTATCAGAGAGTTGGTGCAGACTCGATGGGCTGAATGGCCTCCTCCTGCACTGTAGGGATTCTTTGAAGTTCATAACTAATGCTCAGCACCCAAACAAACTTATTTTATAAATATGGAATCTCAAAATTCTCCACTATAATACAAAACTTCCAAATTGATTTTTATTTAGATTGTTTGATTTCACTATTGCAGTTCTTTGACCAAAGGCTGGTCCAACCCACAGTGTTGCAACCTCCACCATGGGTAGGGGCAGGGAGACTAGTCCTGTGTCCACCCCTCAGGCATCCAAGCTATAGTAGCAACATGCAGCATTTGCATGCATGTTTTAGTCTAGAGCTATGAATCGTGATGGTAGATGCTCCAATTTTCTTCTCATCATGTATGTGATCTCCTGTCACATGGCTGACCAGCAATCTTTCCTGCTGGAAGTCCTGTCATTGGCAGATGTTGGAAGGAGTAGCAAGTTGATACTCAACCTATTTGGCTATGTTATGAATGCACCTTCCTTGGCTATCAAATCCTAGAGTGAGACTTGAACCTGGAGCTTCCAGCACTGAGGCAGGCACACTACCCACTGTGCCACACGACCACATCTATTTCACTATATGAAATATTTAAATTAGAAATGAAGGGATTTGGTTTTTAATTTCCTGTTTTGCTCTGAGGATACCCTCATTGTGATTGACTGCTTACCCTGTTTGCTGGAAACACTGTCACCGTCACTCAGAGATACTTTTAATTTAGTGCTAGAAAAGGGATGCAGCCTGTTCATCCCTTCCTAATGGGTATAATTTCAAGAACTCTGGTACTATTCGTGTATTGTAATTGTACTTCTGCGTCCTTTTTTATTATATGGATACCTGAAGTCCAAGATCTGATACAAAATTAGCATCACTTTTCAATTCTGTCACTGTAGAAATATACCCTTATTATGTGTCAGAACTTGGAGTAATTTGAATATTTGTGCTTCCCAGTAATATGTGACCTGTTTTTTTGAACCAAAATGTAATGTCTCCCCCTTATCTATATTGACATTAACTTGCCAATTATATGCCCACCGTACAAGTTTAATGGTTGCTTGTAATATATTGAAGTCTTTCTTTGTGTTGACTATCTCAAATTTGAAGACATCTACAAATTTAGAAATGGTTTTTGATTCCAGTCATTAATATAAATCAGGAATGGCAGTGGTCCCAACATTGATCCTGTGGACCCTATTCCCCATTTTCTGCCACTCAGAATGTCTACCGATACCTTGCTTTATGCCTTTTGGTTGGCTTGCTATCTGTCCTTATCCTTTTGACATCGTTTACTCCAATTTTTATTCTTTAGTCAATTATGTGGGGCCTTTTTATGGACGTAGAATTTGCAGGGTTAATTGTAAAATGCAGTTTGGATTTTGGAGGCCGTTGCATGTAATGACTATCCCTTTTGAGCATTCACTGCGTAATTTGCTGAATTCGGATGCCTTGAAATCATACCTAAGGTTTTCTGATTTGATTTCGAATCAACAGGCTGAAGTATCCCAATAAATATATGAATTGTTGCTGAAATAGTTTTGCCATTGCTCATGTATCATAAGTTGTCAGTCCACCTAACATTTTGAAGTGGAACAACAGACATTTGCTCCAGCATGTCACTATATTGGAACAAGTCAGACTTGATTAATAATGATTTTTATGTCTATTTGCTATAACTTTGAGCCAAGTTCCTACTTGAAGGTGGAGGATAGTGAACTATCCCAGTAAATGGTTGCTCATTTGAGTTTAATATGCTTTTGATAAACATGTTTTGGAGTATACAATATCCTTGCAGTCCAGTTTTCAAATTAGTTTGATTTCTATCTGGTTTTTGACAGCAAAGTTTGTAAACATTAAATTACGTTTGACCTTTATCTCACCCAATCATTGTAGTTTTTCTGCACTATTTATCATAATTGAACAAAGTAGTACTGGAGGCAATCGAGATGTTACGGGCTTGATTTACCTTGTTTGGCAATAAACAGTCGCATCTGTTTGACTTTGCTGTAGGTGTGGCTGTGTTGCTGTTAGATATCCGTAGTCGGTTTGGATCCTGTTTTAACTGCAACAATAATTGGTGCATATCTTGTATGCTTATCTTTTACCTTGCAACTTAACAATCATGTGCCTTGCACTCATTGGTATAGTCTGCAAGAAACTAGATCCTATGGTCCTGAGTGTTTTTAGAAAATAACTTGTTTATTCATCAGGATGGAAGGCTCCTTCAGATCAGTCGTACTTTTATCCTCATGTACTTTTATCCTCGTGTTCTTTTCTGTCTCTGGTACGAGTCTTATGAAGGTGACTGCTATCTGACTTGGGGATTTAAGCTTTTTCCAATTTTGTCATCGATTGTTGTATGCATTGAGGACTCCAGGTTCAGGCTCTGCACCAGTCAGATACAGAATAAAGCTCCCTTCATCTTTCTATCTTACTATTCAATCTCCCAATGATGATGCATGTGAATAGTGAGACTAAAATGTAACCTTAAAGTGAAAGCAGGCTTGAAGGGTGGGGCAGTCAGCGGTTAAAGTAGGCTGTTCATAATCTCATTGACTGCGGAACTCCGAACTGAGTTTGCCTCCCTGTATTTTCGCCATTACAAAAACTACCTATCTCTGCTTCTATCAGTAAAACCTTTAACTATTCCTTATATCGAAAGCTGTCTTGGTGAGCTAATGGATGACCTATCCTTAACTTCAAATTTTCTTAAAACTTTATCCATATTAACACCAATAAATTTCAATTAGCCATGTATTCACTGACTTGAATTGGTGCATTATTTAAAGTTCTCATCTTTCGGTTTAAATCCCTCCACATTCTTCCCTATCTTTTCAACCTTCTATCCTCCAACTTACTCCCTCCAAGAACTCTAAATTCCCCATGTGCTTCCTTGTCTATCATCAGCGGCCATATTTTAGACACCCAGATCCTACACTCCTCCTCTGAGGACCTCTGTTAAAATTCATATCCGATCAAGCTTTTTGTTAATCCCCCAAACCCTCTTAATCTTCTTTGACTCTCCATTTTGTTTTTCATAGATTTCTGAAGCACTTGGTTAATTTCCCTGAAGGTGCCATGTAAATACAAGCTGTTGGTAACCTATTCTGTGTATATCAGCAAAATTACAGCATGTTTTAAGTGTACATGAATAAACTTCAGAAAAGTAAGCACTTTTTATTTTGTACTTGAACAGCAAAACTTGACGTGCTTGTACCCTGGAAGGCAGACACAGGCACTCCTTTTCTGCTCATATGGACTTTAATGCTTCTAGAATGCATGCAGAGATTTATTTCTCTGTTTAGCAAATTATAAATAACCTATTACAGTAAAATGTATTTTGTAAACATCTAAACTTGAGTAGGATAGCAAAACTTTTGTTAACTCTTTTTGCACGTGTATGTAGAAACATTGTACTTTTGATTGCAGAATCTTCACTTGCAATAAATCCCATGAATGCAAGCATCCATGCTCTAACATTGGCTGTCTACGATCTGCTACAACTGTACTTGAGTTCTTTTAGCAGAAGCACAGGTGCAACTGGGAATCTGCCACAGAGCACAAAATGTACAAAGGAAGCGCTGACCACCACAGAACACCTGCAGTTTACACTGTTTGCAGCGCATAGGATTCCAGGAGCGTGGGTCAGCAGGTGGGTATTGAGGGAAGCCTTTAGTACTATCTACATTGGTTTTTCAGGGCGTAGTCTGCCCTGGATGTAAAGCAAGTTTTAAAATGCAACACAGAAGAATGGGTTAAAGTAGGTGAAATACTTTTTCAGAAAAACGAAGGTGAGATGCAACTGGGTTACCTGCTGTCCTGTTCAATTATGTGTGTTCTATTTTAGTAGAGGGATTTTGACCTAGATTCTGAAATCTCTTCTGAATAATCCCTGCCAAAAAGATCTATTACTTGAAAATCTGGAGCAAAGAATTTATGTTGCAAACCGTGGGTGTAGTGTCAGAGTTCAGTCTATTTTAAGCAGAACCCATAAGAGCTCTGAAATAACTTCATCTTCCTGGCTTCTGTTTGGCGTCTTCTTTTAGTTTGTTGTGCATTTAAAATGAATAACAAATGAGTTTAATTCAACACACAACTGGAAATACCAGAGAGCCTCCACACTGATATCAAGAATAAAGTAAAAGCATTATGGTGTTTTACTAAACTACTTGATATTCTCATGCAGTTTATTTTTAGTCTTGCCATTAATTTGTCTCTCGCTGTCTCCTCCTACATATTTTTATCTCTTTATTTTCCGACTAGTTGTGGAAAGAATTAATGTTTTATGCCCATTAGCTTTTATCTGCCCTTTATCTCCAATCTATTCACCCCACTGTGGGGTGGCAGAGACCATCAGATATGACTCATTGTTCAATTTATGTTCATGGATGTAGGACGATGCTTAGTCTTCACTTTGTGCTTCACCATTTGACGCTGCTCACTATAAATTAAGTCTTGTGAAAAGACGCACTGTTTTCAGAGTTCTTCAAGTTTGGCTGCTTCATTCTCTTCCTCTCTTCTCCTTGGTGCGGTTTATTGCATTTATGCATCCGATTATGATGCTCAGGGCCCATTACGTTGTGTGGCACTGATGGTGCTTGTCTCCTGTGAAGCTCCGTGGCACATTTGACCTTGTTAAACATGTTATATAAATAGAAACTATTACATTGGCGTCTGACTGCTGGTGAAATTTCCAACCTTATTTTGAACTTCAAGAAACTAAATTGTTCCAAAAAAGAGCTGCTTCTCAATTAGTACTGTCACTTGTACTATTGCAAAACTAGCTAGAGGAGTTGATCTAAACTGACCCTAATTTGACTGCAGTTATGTTCACCTGTGTTACTGGGAAGAAGAAGAGACTCAGCAACTTTGCAGATGTGCAATATAACTGTTGTATGTGCATTTTCTCTCAATACGATTTTTGGTGTTTTGTCCATTTTATTGCACTAAATCTATGCCCTCTGTTTTTCATTTAAAATGACAAAATCCACTGCAAAGTGTAGAGCATTTTCATTCCAATATGGACCAGTTTGTCTTTGACAAATAATTCCTCTGTACTGTTGTTGAGATGAGAAGCCTTTTTCTTTAGTGCAGCTTGATTGCCATAAATGTAACGCACACCACTGTGGTGTAGGAGGAAAAGTTGGAGCTGGGAATTTAGAAATAAATCAATTTCCATTGTTTATGACAAAACCTGAATTCAACACTTTCCTTTCACCATGTCCAGGTTGACCACATTTAAGCATAAAAGTTGGAGCCCTAGCATATATAGTGGTAGAGGAGGGTTGAATTTTGTTACTGTATGTAAAGAGCTATAGTATCTTAAGTGATGAACACCATAGTGTTTGGTTCTACCATTTATAATTTACTGAATTTGAGCATAAGGCTTGATGTTGTCCTTGTTACTTATACAACTTTTTAAGTGGTCAGGCAAATATTGAAAGACAATTTGACCAATATTGATTAAAAATAAGTCCAATAACCATTTTTGAAGTTCATTGTGAATTATGGATACTTGAGTCCTGGTTGCGACCATCACATTTTTTCAAAGATAATGTGGAAGTGCACAGCTGCTTCACTTCATTTGAGTTCCCAGCAACAACTTGGAAAGGACCAAGGGCTCTGACGCTAAACTAGCAAGTCATGGCTTTTGTGCCCACATATCAATGTCTGCAATACTGGGGGCAGAGGGTAGCATCCTGCCATCACATTATGACAAGAAATAGGTACTATGTGCTTGGGATAGTAGAGTCAGCTGTGTCCACTTAGAGAAAAATGGCACCAGATTTCCATTTAACAGGAATAACTGAATTATTAATTGTTTGGATTTGCAGAGCAGTGAGATCAAATAGGTTAGCACAAATTTCTACACTCTCGTTATATTACTGCTTTGTAATAAATTGCAAAATTGGTTCTAAAAATCATCTTGAAGTTCAGATTTGTGTCTAGTTCTCCAAATCTCTTACCAAGAATGTACGGGATTCAACCATTCATAACGCTCTCAAATGCAGCGATTCAGCATTTGTGTGGGAGGTGTTTTCGCAAAGCTACCTCATTTCATCTGCACAGTTGGCAGCATTTTCATGATTCATGTTGGTCAAACCACATTCTGACAGTTCCATGGAGAGCAGCACTTTGCTTAAGTATTTCACCTTGACATGAATTCAAGCTGGGACCAGTACAACTTGTACTTGATCCAATTTACACACAAGTGGTTTCCCCATTTAAAATTGCTAAGTTGGCTAATGTGGAGTATTAGGATCTAAATATATTGCTTTATTAAAGTTGCACAATGGGAAACTACTGCTTGAGTAATGAAAAAAGGAAGCAAAGCATTTTGGAGGGTGGGGGGCTGGGCATGTAGGCTATGAAAAAATGTGCAAAAGAGTTTTTTTTTTCCTCTTTCCTTTTCCCCCACCCCCAGCTGCCTTTATCAATCTCCATGCAACTCGCAAAAGTTTGCTTTTTTATTTTGGCAGATGTCAGGGATTGGGTCACTTACCTGTCTCCCAGGCTTGGGAGTTGCACCCATCCCAAGTGTATTAACGAGGGGATCGGTCTCGCATGCTGGGAACTTGATATTTTTGCAAAAGGTTTAGAAATTGAGTAATTGCAATTCACATTTGGACTATAGTCAAACGTTTGTGATTGATCATACCTATGATATTCTAATATTGTACCACAATTGGTTAAACATTCTTGATGCACTTTTTACTTGTCCTGTTGAAAAATGTTATGTTTTCCCAAAGCTGTAACTGTCAGGAATCTACTTTTCAGTTAAATGTAATTCTGCTGACAATCAGTGCTTGTTTTCTCCCCAGTTTTGAGAAATACTTTCTAATGTGCTCACTGACACACAATGGGAAGGATCTTTTTAAGCCAGTGCAATCTAAGAAAGTTGGGACATATCGCAACTTTTTCTACCACATCAAGTGGGATGAACTGTGAGTATTTTCTTTGCTTTTGATGTGAACTAAATTTGGGTCTGGTAAGTGAATGAAAATCAGAATTCTACAGTGCAGAAGGAGGCCATTCAGCCCATCGGGTCTGCACCGACCACAATCCCATCCAAACCCTATTCCCATAAACCCATGCATTTACCCTAGCTAGTCCCCCAACACTAAGGGGCAACATGGCCAATCCACCTAACTCGCACATCTTTGGATTGTGGGAGGAAACCGGAGCACCCAGAGGAAACCCACGCAGACAGGGGGAGAATGTGCAAACACACAGACAGTGACCCAAGCCGGGAATCGAACCCTGGCACTAAGAAGCAGCAATTCTAACCACTGTGCTGCCCAAAGTTAGTTGGAAACTTGCTTTAGTCAATCTGCTTGTCTTTGACTCCCTGGTGGAGTTGAAGTGTGCACCTGTTCTGCGACCTGTTTTGGAAATACACGCAACTTTGATTTTCTACTGTTGAAATGCATTGGGTTGTCCTGATGATCTTGCAGGTAAAACCATTGGCTGGTGTACTACCAAACCATAAAGAATGGAAAGTTGCAGGTTCAGTTACTATGTGCTGTGGTATTGGTACCTGCTGGGGTACAGGCCACCTTAAAATTTGGTGAGGGAAATAATGAGCAATGGTTCATGTTCATGGTTGTTATCCAGTAGTCTTTTTCTAGAAAATTCACTTTGTGTTGGGTGAGGTCTGGTTTGAGCTTGACTGTTGACCCATCTGCTGTTGCTGACCATGCAAGGTCATGCATGAAGAATGACCAGTTGGATAAGCTAACAAAAAAGCAACCATGGAACCATGCTCCTCTTCTGAAGAATAGCTGATGTGATTGTGTGTGCGTGTGTGTGTGCGCGCGCACGCGCACGGACGGACGGACACTGTGGGGAAAAAAACCATTTTTCCTCTTTCAATTCTATTAGCTTGTTGACAAAGGGTTGGATTTAAATAAATGATGACTCTTGTTCATGACAATTGGCATGCTACCTAAACAGCTATTTTAGTTTTCCTTTGGCCTAAAGGCACAATTGGTTG
Organism: Mustelus asterias; assembly: GCF_964213995.1. Classification (NCBI taxonomy): domain Eukaryota; kingdom Metazoa; phylum Chordata; class Chondrichthyes; order Carcharhiniformes; family Triakidae; genus Mustelus; species Mustelus asterias. The sequence goes on along the minus strand of NC_135809.1, from coordinate 108,719,807 downwards.
TAGGCTAGTGTTTAGTCTCAAAAGCAGCAATGTTGTGATCTTTCCTATCCACTTTAAGTTGCAACTTGCCACCTATAATTCAGTATTCCAAAATCATATTCATTATTCACTGACTGCTTCCACATTTGCTTAAAAAAAACACACACCAGGTGTATGGTTCTTTTTAAAATTAGCATATTTGAGATTTTCTCATGTTTTTAGGAATTTTTTGAAAAATGTCAATGGAGTTTGATTTCTCGTGTCTGCTTTTGAGTGATGGGGAAAAGGAGAGAGAACAACTTAAGTGATGACAGAACAAAATGAGTGAAAATCAATTCCTTGTGACAGATGAGTTTGCTCAAGTTGGGTGCAGACCTAATGAATCAGAATGCTGTTATGGGGATCATGCAAAATATTCACTCCTAGTGAGTTAATAGAGGGTATTCTCTAAAGTCACATGGCAGGTGGCGGGCTTTTTGGCCAGTGACATGTGCTTTTCTCTTTTTATGTTGAAATAATGTCCAGCACGGTGGCACAGCGGTTAGCACTGCTGCCTCTCAGCACCAGGGACCTGGGTTCAATTCCTGGCTTGGGTCACTCTTTGTGGAATTTGCACATTCTCTTCGTGTCTGTGCGGATTTCCTCTGGGTGCTCCCACTCTCCAAAGATGTGCGAGTTAGGTGGATTGGCCATGATAAATTGTCCATTTGTGGCATGGGGATTAGCAGGGTAAATATATGGGGTTACAGGGATAGGGCCTGGGTGGGATCATTGTCAATGCAGGCTCGGTGGGCTGAATAGCCACCTCTTGCACTTTAGGGATTCTATGATTTTTTTGAACGGACAAATGGTTATAAAGAACCGTAGATAGAGATGTTTGTTTTCTTTTGATCTTACAATGTGTAGTGTGCATTTATCACCACACCAGTGAGCAACCGTTCAGCTGTTCCCTGTTAAATAATTGATTAATCATATTGCAGGTTTTGTCTCCCTGCAGGTCAGGGCAACTTGCTGACAGCTAAAACCATCAGTGAAATAAAAGCAAAATACTGTGGAAGCTGGAAATCTGAAATAAAAACAGAAAATGCTCTGGGTAAACTCAACAGGCCTAACGACATCTGGGGAGAGAGAAACATTAACTTTGTAAACATTAACTCTGTCTCTCTCTCTCTCTCTCCACACATGCAGCCAGACCTACTGTGTCGATCCAGACTCTCTCTTCTGTTTATATTTCAGAATGTGGAGATGCCGGCGTTGGACTAGGGTAAACACAGTAAGAAGTTTAACAACACCAGGTTAAAGTCCAACAGGTTTATTTGGTAGCAAAAGCCACACAAGCTTTCGAAGCTCTAAGCCCCTTCTTCAGGTGAGTGGGAATTCTGTTCACAAACAGAGCTTATAAAGACGCAGACTCAATTTACATGAATAATGGTTGGAATGCGAATACTTACAACTAATCAAGTCTTTAAGAAACAAAACAATGGGAGTGAAGAGAGCATCAAGACAGGCTAAAAAGATGTGTCTTGTCTCCAGACAAGACAGCCAGTGAAACTCTGCAGGTCCACGCAACTGTGGGAGTTACAAATAGTGTGACATGAACCCAATATCCCGGTTGAGGCCGTCCTCGTGTGTGCGGAACTTGGCTATCAGTTTCTGCTCAGCGACTCTGCGCTGTCGTGTGTCGCGAAGGCCGCCTTGGAGAACGCTTACCCAAATATCAGAGGCCGAATGCCCGTGACCGCTGAAGTGCTCCCCAACAGGAGGAGAACAGTCTTGCCTGGTGATTGTCGAGCGGTGTTCATTCATCCGTTGTCGCAGCGTCTGCATAGTTTCCCCAATGTACCATGCCTCGGGACATCTTTTCTTGCAGGCGGCCTTCGCGACACACGACAGCGCAGAGTCGCTGAGCAGAAACTGATAGCCAAGTTCCGCACACACGAGGACGGCTCAACCGGGATATTGGGTTCATGTCACACTATTTGTAACTCCCACAGTTGCGTGGACCTGCAGAGTTTCACTGGCTGTCTTGTCTGGAGACAAGACACATCTTTTTAGCCTGTCTTGATGCTCTCTTCACTCCCATTGTTTTGTTTCTTAAAGACTTGATTAGTTGTAAGTATTCGCATTCCAACCATTATTCATGTAAATTGAGTCTGCGTCTTTATAAGCTCTGTTTGTGAACAGAATTCCCACTCACCTGAAGAAGGGGCTTAGAGCTTCGAAAGCTTGTGTGGCTTTTGCTACCAAATAAACCTGTTGGACTTTAACCTGGTGTTGTTAAACTTCTTACTATATTTCAGAAACCATCATTGAGTTCAGTGGCAAAGGAGTTGCTGCCATTCATGCTTAAGGAAGGTAGACAGAATCGCCCTGCTCAAATTTTAATGTTAATGAGAGGCGAAAAATGCAAAAGTGAATTTATAAAGTTCCCTGAAGGTTGAGTAGGTTCCGTGTGTTTTTTTTTAAAAAAAGGTTTGCGCAAAGCTCAATTTAGACTACACCTGTGAGAAGTCCAATCAATGTAAGACTTTGAACTGGAAGCAGTTTGTAGCCCTTCACTGCTCTTGTTTGATTAACCTTCCTGTTGATGCTTCTGAAGCCTCTTCACATCAACACCAAAATGTTCGCCTAAAACAGCCCCAGTTTCCCTATGAAACTGATTTATCACACTCTCATTTGGTGGATCATTCCATTCCATCAAGTATTTTTGCTCTCTGATTTTAAAATACTTTTCTGATTTGTATTCATCAGTGGAGGCAATATTGAAAATCTTGATTCACAGTGCTTAAATAAGTATTGCCCACAATATTTGTATTGCCATAACAAACTTTTTATTCATTTCTACATTCCAGGATTAGCTTCCCTGTTCAGATTGCACAGCTGCCCCTCGAATCAATACTAAGTCTTAGTTTGCACGGACTTCTAAATCCCTCTGCAGCTGGATCACCAGATTCTAACAAACAACGGAAGGGACCAGAGTACCTTGGTCGAGTCTCCATGCCTCTCTTTGACTTTAAGCGGTGAGAATAGTTCTCCTCTTCCCTCTTAAGTAAATGCTATGCTAGATTTTGGCTCAATGTACCACAATTTGGGGATGTCTCATTTTGTTGTATATTTGACACTTCTCCTTTTGTATCTCCTTTCTGTATTTTCATGACAAGGGTATTGACAAGTGGAACAAAACTACTTAGTTTATGTACATCGATCCTTGTGAATCCAAGTGGTACGACTACCAGCAAAAAAGGGAGTTTGATGGAAAGAATTGTGTTGCAAGTGAGTTCAGCTGTTTGGTCAGTTAAACCCTTTTGGTAGATTCATGCTTTGAAAGATTTAAACTCAGTGTTTTTGCTATGTTTTCTGCTCAAACGTTTAGTTTTTCGTACAATTATTTTTCTACTTAGAAATTGGAACTTCAGATGATTTAATGTATGTTCTCGAATATCATAGGGAGCAAGATTTGTTTTACAGACAAATTGAATGTCTGCACCTCAACCTAGTTTTTCTGATTATTGAATAAAATCAATTATGGGGTGCCTGTATCTCAGCCAAACCTAGTCATTTGCTGAAAGACTGAGAAACTATTACTGTTGCAGAAATATCATTGTAATGATCATGTTAAACTGACAGTTCTCTCCATTTGTACGATTGCACGTTTAAAGCAAAGCTGGTCAACTAGGTTAGGATTGTTTTTGCTGGAGTTCAGACAAATGAGGTGGGATCTCATAGAGACTTACAAAATTCTAACAGGACTAGACAGGGTAGATGCAGGGAGAATGTTCCCAATGGTGGGTGTGTCTAGAACCAGGGATCACAGTCTGAGGATTCGGGGTAGACCATTTAGGACAGAGGTGAGGAGACATTTCTTCACCCAAGAATGGTGAGCCTGTGGAATTCATTGCTACAGGAAGTAGTTGATGCCAACACATTGAATGTATTCAAGAGGCAGCTGGATATAGCACTTGGGGTGAATGGGATCAAAGGTTATGGGGAGAAAGCAGGATTAGGCTATTGAGTTGGACGATCAGCCGTGATCGTGATGAATGGCGGATCAGGCTCAAAGGGCCAAATGGCCTCCTCCTGCTCCTATCCTCTATGTTTCTATGTAACTTGGTCCAAGTTTTTTATGCACAAAACAGTTGGGTGTATCTGTTTTTTGATTTTGTATTCAAATAGTACCTAGATTTTTCCACAAACATTGCTTAATGGTTTGGGATCTTTTTTAAATACTTAAAAGAAATGTCTTTACATCTCCCACTCTGTTTTCTTTGGACAGGGTAATTGTGAAACATTATAGATTGAGGTGCAATAAAATACTGGGTTCAACTTTGTTATTTAACAATAGCTTGCATTGAGAAATGATTACAATGGGTAAATTTGATTTTTTAAGAAAACATTGATTGCTTAACTGTTTAAGGTTGTTTCCATTGATTCCCAATTGTGAAGTGACTTATGTATTAAGGATTGTTGTTTGCGGGGTAAATGGAGAAGTTCACTTTTTATTCACCAATACTCCCCAAATTCAGGGCCGTTAGATCATGGAATCTTTCATTGAGGCACAAAGTTGTATAAAAGGGAGCTGGATTAATAAGAAAAAGAATTCTGAGAATTTGGAGTAGAGGAGATCTAGTCTTGGGCACCTGAGAAGCCCAAGACTAGATGGTGTTGGTGACCTTTGAAATAGTTGAGTTTGAAGATAACGCAAGCACATTTGAGGGTTTTGGCAGTAGACAGGTGAGGCAGTGTACAGAGAATTATATTTTGGAGGTGGAAGCAGGCTGTCTTATTGGAGAAGAAATTAGATTGAATGCTCAGCTTGGGATCAGAAATGGTGCGTAAGATACTGATGTTGCTTGTAGTCTAATCGGAGCAATAGGAAACTGAAACTGTGTGTCTGACTAATAATAGCCTTGCTCTTTGATAATGCACAACCACTATCACCAACAAGGAAATCACCTTGAATCATTTCAGAACTGAATATAGAGATAAAAGGGTTGATTATTTCCAACAAACCCAAACTCCAACTACTGAGACAAACCAGAAGTGATGAGGCAATTTTTTAATATAGATTTGTATTCACTAGGTAAGACTTGGCACATCCTAAAATCTAAGCAGTTGTTCCAAAGGTCAGCAGCATTCTCATTACACCCTCTGTGTAAATGCAATCTGCACACGACTTCTCCCAATGGCCCCAGGCAATGACCCACCAGTCAGTGCGCCAATAAATGTCCGATCTCTCTGCCAGCCCATCCTTCCTCTAGGATTTAACTGTGGAATGGTTCAAAACCACCTATGGCTTGAATACCTTCACTCTCTGCTCAGGAACCCCTTCTCAGGCTTTGCTGCATAAAGAAAATATATGGAGACCAATTTAACCCAAACATTAACTTTGTTATTTAACTAACCTCGTTACAAAAGATGACCTGTACCAGCTGTCCACCCAGGCAAAAGGAGAGTCTCAGAATCTCTGTCTTCCCTCACTCTGACTCCTATTAGCTTGTAAACTTTCCAATGTCAAGCTTGACTAAAGCAGAGAAACATGGTCTGCCTTGGTAACCAGTTGTTTTGTTTCCACTTTGCTTGCATCTGAGTCTGGTGTTCTACTGGGATGCTTATCTTTTAATTTTAGAATCTCTTAGTTTTTGTTCAGCAATCATCAGTTTTCTCACTCACTCGAATTTCTGCTGATTACTTTTAAACTTTTCAAGCCAATATGTGATCAGAGAAGGCCCAATTCAGTTTCCCATCAAGTCACCTTCCAGCTGTTTTTACCCAGAACCTATCACAAACAGGAATATAGTTCAGTTCAACCATAATCCTGCCTCATGCAGTAAAAGACACTCTAATTTACAATCAGTCAATCATACCACTTAGGTTAGCTCTCACCGGTTAGCAAGAAAGCCTGATTTTAGGGATTTCCAAGGATGCTTAACAGTGGAATGAAGAGCCATCACAAGAGTTGCTGATTTTGAATAGATAGGCAGTAGTGGGACAGGTGTCACCAGTCCACCTCAGCTGAAGGATGGCATGAGTGACCTTGCCAAAGGATGCAGGGATTGAGAACTATGAGGAAGGATAGTGCATGGCTGGATAGAAGTAGCCAGGATTGCCCATAGATTGCAACATACAATTTCAGAAAGTTGCTTGAATTTATTGTGCAAATCTAGCAAACTTTTTTTGTATTTGGCTTTTAAGCACCTTAACTTTCAGATTGTACCATTTTGCACAGAAAATAGTGGTAACCATCTGTGTTGTCTCAGTTATGTTCAATACTTTACCTGGATGAATATGCAAGAGAACTCACCTTATTAAAGCATGGTTTTTATATTTAATTATATTGGGGCAGAATTTTTGGGAAGCATGCACTATCTTCATTTGGTAACTTAGGATCATAGAATCCCTACAGTGCAGAAGGAGGCAATTCAGCCTATCAAGTCTGCACCCAGGCCCTTTCCCCATAACCCCACGTATTTGCCCTTGCTGGTTCCCTGACACTAAATGTCAATTTAACATCCACCTAATATGCACATCTTTGGACTGTGGGAGGAAACCAGAGCACCCGGAGGAAACCCACACAGAAACAGGGGGCGCAGTCACCTGGAATTGAACTTGTGTCCCTGGCTCTGTGAGGTAGCAGTGCCACCATGCAGCCCTTCCTGACAAAAGACTCATTCTGGTCAAGGTGTAGAATCCTGAACTTGGCATTCATTGAACAGTTACAGCATTTTTTAATACAAAAACATTATCTTTTGTCTGCTTTATGTACCACAGATAGCAGTAAGAAGTAGATTCTAATCTATTGCTTTATTTCTTAATGTAGGTGGACTTTCCATCCTTTTCCTTTGATATTGTCTACTGTCCTCCACAACGTGGGCGAGTGATTGAACTTGGGTTTGAAACACTGGATCAAAGTTTTCAGAAACAGCTTCTCGAGTTGTTTGCCAAAGATTTGACATTTGAGTAGGTTCTTCCTGTGAAAACATTCTTGATTTCATTTTGATTTGTTACCATATGTAGGATCCCATTGAAGACAACATGTCTAGAAGTTCACTTTGCAAAGAAGGTTGTGTTACTTTAGGGACACTGTTGCATGCTCTGAATAAGTCAAGTGCTACAAATGTTCATCGGTTACATTTTTTAAGCTGCAGTTAATGCTCGTTAAATAGAGGTGAAATCATACTGGACCAAGCTTCCAAGATGAATGATTTTATAGTTTTACATATTTTTTGATAATCTCCAGTTCATTTAATGAAGAAAAGACATTTCTAAAAAATCTTGATCGTGCAAAGAGTAATCCTGCTTCATTCAATAAGGCAGAATGAATGTTAAGCTGACATCCTTCAAGGACAAAGAAAAGTGGGTCACTCTCCAGATGGCTGTTGTAAAAGCAGTATTACAAACCATACAGGCCAGAATGCACTGAGTTCAGTTCCTGGTCGGCTAAGTTAGCTGATCTAAAATGGATCTGTTGAAGAATAAGAGCTGACTCCTGAGCTAGAGGAAGGAAAAGTAATTGGAGCCAGGGATAAAATTCACTGCATCATTTTCCATATTGAAGGCCAGTTGCTTGCAGCAGAGCGACTATGTATCTATTTCCTTCCTTCCGTATTTTTTCATCAGGGGTGATGTCAGTAAATTCTAATAAACACGGTGCCAAACATTTGAGTTCTTTTAGAATTTCCTGTTATGGTAGTTATAATGTGAAGGGCTGATCTGGGAAGGCATATTGTACTTAAACCGGCTTGAAATCTGCACAGGTTCCTGCATGCTTAACTATTAACTTTGGTTAGGATTTCTGCTTTGCAGTTTATCTATGTAGTTCTTGATCTTGATGTGAGTGACTACATGTACAGATTTAAAAACCTGATGAGATGCAAGATTATAATTGTTTGAAATTGCAAGTATGAGTTAGATGCTTACAATGTGGCTCAAAATCTGTTGCCCAAATTATGTTGTGCCAGCAGAATAATTGCAGCAACTCTCCAGTTATCTTCCTGAGTAGCAATCCTTCATGTGTGTGCGCAAATTGAATGCTTATTACCCTGGGCTAATAACATATTGTGCTTCATTTTGTCCTTGCACATTTTTTATGTATGATCTTGGCTCTTTAATTCTGTTCATGTATAACCTAATCAAAAAAAAAGGCAATAACAAAATCTGTTTTGTCTGTGACATCAAACTTTGCCATTTCCCACCAGACCAATTTGGTGTTACATTGCTTGTCTTTTTCCCTCAGCTGCATCCCAGCGCTGAAATATAAATTTGCAGAGGGTTTAATGCCACACGTTTGCTTTGAATGTTTCATGCATATCTGGTTGCATACACTTGCTGAATTCCAAGGTAGTCAGTGTAAGGCTTATGTGAAATGTATCAGTAGGCATTAAATCTCTGGCTCTAAAATAATTTATGTATTTACAAAGACTATTTAAACATACAGGTTAAAAACACCACAAATTTCAGAGGTCACCCAAGACTCATCTCTATTACAGAGATACATATTTTGAATGGTTACTTGGAGTTAGAGTCATAGAGGTTTACAGCATGGAAACAGGCCCTTCGGCCCAACTTGTCCATGCCGCCCTTTTTTTTTAAACGACTAAGCTAGTCCCAATTGCCTGTGTTTGGCCCATATCCCTCTAGAGCCATTTCGCCCATGTAACTATCTAAATGCTTTTTGAAGGACAAAATTGTACCTGCCTCTACTACTACCTCTGGCAGATTGTTGCAGACACTCACCACCCTGTGTGTGAAAAAATTGCCCCTCTGGATCCTTTTGATCTTTCCCCTCTCACCTTAAACCTATGCCCTCTAGTTTTAGATTCCCCTACCTTTGGGAAAAGATATTGACTATCTAGCTGATCTATGCCCCTCATTATTTTATATACCTCTACAAGATCACCCCTAAGCCTCCTACGCTCCAGAGAAAAAGTCGCAGTTTATCCAGCCTCCTTGTAACTCAAACCATCAAGTCCCGGTAGCATCTTAGTAAATCTTTTCTGCACTCTTTCTAGTTTAATATTCTTTCTATAATAGGATGACCAGAACTGTACACAGTTTGCTCCCTCTAACTGCCAGTCCTTGGTATGCTTCTTTAACTGACTCCAGTTTTAATGTAAACTGGTGCTTGAAGACTATTTGATCTCATGTGAAATTGGCAATACTTCTGGGAATGTGTATCTGAACAGAAACGCATAACTTAGCAATATGAAGCTAATTGCCATTTGTGTTCCCTCAAGCAGTTGTCAGAGCAGGCAAATGTGTACGTTTCATTATATTTTACCTGCTGTGGCCTATTTAGTGCATTTCTGCTATACATTGGGGAACCTCTTAATCACTGTGTCTGGAACGAATCATTACTTGTTCTGAAGTGCTTCTAGGGCTCCGATTTCCTGAGTTATAAATGCCAAGACTTTCCATCTGCAGTCTGAGAATGTCAAACATGATATATTACATCTAAACGTTTTGTAGAGACCCCTGCTGGGGAGAACAGGTGTGTGGGCATTAATTGAATATGACAACAGATGGATTCTTGATGCCCTCCACTGTCCATTAGCCTCCTGACGGTTGCTGTTCTAACTCTTCTATGAATAAGGACCCGCACCTGGGGGGCACAGCTATTTGGCTAATGTCTGAGGGATGTACTGCAGTAACACCTTTGATAGTACAGAATGAAATTTGGAGGGGGGAACTAATTAGCTTTATTGTAGTATGCAGTTTAAAAGAGAAAAGGGCATGTAATAATTCTAACAGACTGCCATTTGTTTTTTTGCCTACAGACTGTCCAAGGCAGATAAAGAACTTTTGTGGGATAAGAGACAGTACTGTTTTTCCCATGGTAACAGCCTTCCTAAGATACTTGCTAGTGCATCAAGTTGGGACTGGGATACTCTACCAGAGATCTATGCACTGCTTCATCAATGGACACCACTCTCACCTGTTGCTGCCCTGGAACTACTGGATTCTAAGTAAGTTTTTTCTTAACAGAAACTCAACTGCTTTATAAGCCTAGTTTTTTGTCTACCTGCTGCTGATAAATATCAGCCAGAGGCTCTGCTTCTGGTTACTGTCCAGTAAACAGCTGCCTGAATCTGAAACACTCTGTAATAATCTGTTCTCTATTCAATCAGTGCAAATATGACAGCTCAGTAATGAAGCCCCCCCTGGTCAAGTAATCTGTGAGCAAACATTGTTATTGTAAGGGCAAGACAACATAGTCAGGATACTAGAGGAGCCCATAGAGCTTGGTGGCCCAGGCGCTTCAGTTCCATGAATTAAATGGTATAAAAGTGTCGAGTGACATTTTTAAACTTGTAATCAGAGTTCATAGTGTTTTGTTGTATCTGCAAGTTCCAATGGTGCTGATGTTTTTAAGAATGTAATTTGACTTAGAATTTTAATTAGAAGTAATAGATTGAAGTGATGGTGTAAAGAAAAATCTCCATCGTGTTCTTTTTGTCATTTTTATTTTTCTTGGAAGAATCTGTGATGTAACATAAATGAACACTGAGGAATAACTGTCTTACAATCAGAATCCTATCAGATAACATTACTCAAAAGAAAAGTTTAGTCAAGTTTCTTTTTTGAGTTGGAAGATCCAGGTAATTGGGTTGTGCAGGATCATATTTTCCAGGATTTCCTTTTGAGCTTTTCATGTCACAGAAGAAAAACAAAAGCAAACCAGTCTCCCATCCATTGACTCTGTCTACACTTCCCGCTGCCTTGGCAAAGCAGCCAGCATAATTAAGGACCCCATGCGCCCCGGACATTCTCTCTTCCACCACCTTCCGTTGGGGAAAAAGATACAAAAGTCTGAGGACACGAACCAACCGACTCAAGAACAGCTTTTTCCCTGCTGACATCAGACTTTTGAATGGACTTGCCCTGCATTAAGTTGATATTTCTCTACACCCTAGCTATGACTGTAACAGTACATTCTGCACTCTCTCGTCTCCTTCTCTATGAACGGTATACTTTGTCTGTAAAGCGCGCAAGAAACAATATTTTTCACTGTACACTAATACATGTGACAAATCAAACTTGCCAATAGGTCGGGCAAATTTATTACAGACTCTACTGCGTTTAGCAGCCTTGAATCCCTCATCTCTATCTCCGAGCACCTTGTGGTGACAGTGGCTGCAACAATTGGAAGGTGACTGTCCTGCATGAAACTGTAGGCATCCACAAAAAGAGGGAAATATAAGCTGTCAGGCCAGGAAGAAGAAAGGAAAGAACAGGATGTACATAAGAAATGCACTTTAATCTCATGAATTAAATGGTGCAAAAGTGTTTGAGTCATTTCCAGTGACTTGTTTTAAACTTGTCATCGGTGTTCATAGTTTTTTGTTGTATCTGCAAGTTTTGATGGTACTGGTGTTTTGAAGAACATAATTTGACTTGGAATCTTAATTACAAGGTAATGGAGTCTCTGCTGTAGTTTAAAACGATGCATTTGGAGCTTTGATCATTGTGCTTCTTTGCAGGTTTGCAGATCAAGAAGTGCGAAGCACAGCAGTGAACTGGATTGAACTCATGACTGACGATGAACTTGTTGATTATCTGCCTCAATTTGTAGAGGTATGTTGGCTTGTTGAAACATTTGGACTCAACAGTGCAAACATGTGTTTCCTGATGCACGGTAGCACAGTGGTTAGCACTACTGCTTCACAGCTCCAGGGACCTGGGTTCGATTCCCAGCTTGGGTCACTGTCTGTGTGGAGTTTGCACATTCTCCTCATGTCTGCGTGGGCTTCCTCCGGGTGCTCTGGTTTCCTCCCACAGCCCAAAGGTGTGCGGGTTAGGTTGATTGGCCATGCTAAAATTGCCCCTTAGTGTCCTGGGATGCGTGGATTAGCGGGTAAAATATGTGGGGATATGAGGGTAGGGCCTGGGTGGGATTGTGGTCGGTGCAGACTCGATGGGCCGAATGGCCTCTTTCTGTATTGTAGGGTTTCTATGATTTCACACCTAATTGTATGCAAATTAATCTATAGGCATTTTGTGAGTAAAATATCAAAGGGGATGGCACTATCTTGCAATTTGCCTGGATTAAAACGAAATTCTCAGCAACAAAGATGCTGTGATCCCTTGGCCGCCTTGAATTAAATTTAAATACTCTGAACAATGGGACTGTTTTTAGAACTCCTCCCCTTGGTCTAATTTATTTGAACTCCATTGTAATGAATATTTCCCGTAGTTTATTTTCTTCTAATTTCCACCCCCGTCCCACCTCCTTCCAGTTGGAAGGGATTGACTTCATTAGGGTTCCATATCTCATGCCAAGTCTGCAATATTGAATCTAGGTCGCTATTCCTCGTGTGTGAGCCTAAATTCCTCATGCGGACCCAGGTTCGATTCTCGGCTTGGGTCACTGTCTGTGTGGAGTTTGCACATTCTCCCCGTGTCTGCGTGGGTTTCCTCCGGGTGCTCCGGTTTTCTCCCACAGTCCGGAGATGTGTGGGTTAGGTGGATTGGCCATGCTAAATTGTCCATTAATGTCAGTGGGACTAGCTAGGGTAAATGCATGGGGTTATGGGAATGGGGCCTGGGTGGGATTGTGCTGACCCAATGGGCCGAATGGCCTCCTTCTGCACTGCAGGGAATCTATGAACAAATATCATGTAATTAGGTCAGAGATCAAACTTGTTTTTTCTTATTAAGCAATGAATGTTTCAGCATTTTTAGAAATAAACTTGATGTATGTTAATTTTTCAAACCTTTTCTAAACAGACAGCAACACGTTAAGCTTATTTAAGTATAAATTCCAATTAAATTGATCTGCTGCATTCCCATTCTTTGCACCACAGCAAAAGAAAATCTTGAATTAAATGATCTGTGTATGTTCTGTCCAGTTACTCGTCAAGGCAGATCTGAACATGGGGTCTATTCTACCCCAATCAATTGTCAACTCACTGGCTTTATTTGATTTAATGAATGGTTAGGCGCATTGGCCAGGCTAAATTCTCCAACAGTGTACCCGAACAGGCACTGGAGTGTAGCAACTAGGGGATTTTTGCAGGAACTTCATTGCAGTGTTAATGTAAGCCTACTTGTGACACCAATAAATAAACTTTTAAAACTGAATAGTACTTGTGGTTGTTGCATTCAAATTTAAATTATTTACATCAAAAAGCTCCAAACAATCTTGTTTATATTTCAAATTTAAAGTGGAAGAAGGCCAAAATGCTTCACACAAGTGATAAGTTAAATGATTTTTAAAATACTCTTTTATTGAATCATATAAATCCTACACCTCTGTGGGGCTCCTGCTGTTTTTCTTTACAAGTTAGGATTTCGCGTTTCCAGAACACTAGGATTTAATCGTGTTGCCTGATTCATTTCTAGGCTGTGAAGCACGAGTGTTATCTAGACAATGCCTTGGTGAAATTCCTTTTGTCTCGAGCATTGGCAAATGTTGGCGTGGCACACCACTTATACTGGTAAGAAGATAACTTCATGCATGTAATAAATGTTACTTTCTTGACTAACCTACTTGGAATAAGCATATAATCAAAACTCTGGTATTGGGGTTCTGAAGTAAGTGCCCATTTTTCCCTTCCCTTTTGAATCTCCTACCACTGTTATAGCACTTAAACAACCTCAATCAATGTCATAAATTACATTCACTGTGACTGCAGTCTTGTATTCCTCGTCAACCTTCTAGACCTCTCTGCCTTTGAATGTTTCACCTGGGTCAAAATCCTGGATCTTGGTCCCTAGCAGCACCTTGAATGAATCTACACAACATGGACAGGGTTCAAGAAGTGACTCACCACTGTCTTCCCGAGGGCAAAGAGATGAGCAATAAATGTTGGTCTTGTCAGCAATGGTCACATCCCATGACTGAATTTTTAAAATAAGCCTCCAAGCATCCTCCTGGCACACCTGCTTCCAGCCTCCGTAAACTTGAGCTCAGTTGAACTGCCCTGCACAGTTACCCTGTAATCCCCTAAGGATCTATCCTTGCCTCCTCCTCCTCTCCCCCCCCCCCCCCCTTCCCCCCCTTCCCCCCCCCCCCCCCCCCAATCTTACTCTTCTGCATGCTATCCTTCTGTGGCATCCTTCTAAAGACAAGGTGACATGTTCTGCATACATAATGTCAAACAACCCTATCTCACTGCTATTTCTCTTGACTCCTCCACACCTCTGTTTTGTGCAAACCACAATGTCCATCATTTAACTTTGAGAACGCTAGAATCTCATGAGTCTTTGGCTCATGCTAAAAATATGATTCCCTTCACCATCCCTAGCCTCCTAGCCACTATCTGACCTGACAGAATTGACACTTTGCAAAATCAACAACATATTTGACCTGAGCTGAGCTCCCTACCCTGTATCCTCTTCATCACAAAAACTACCAACTTCCACCTCTGACATCTCCCATTTCCATCCCTACCTCTGCTACTGAAGCCTCCCCTGTTCTTTTCATCTCCAGACTCCACAATTCCAATGTTTTCCTGGCAGGCCTCACATTTTACAGTCTCCGTACACTTGAGCTCATTCAGAACTCAGTCCAGATCCTCATGTATCCAAAATTCTGTTCAGCCATCACCCTGGGCTCGGTGAACTGCAGTGGCTTCTAGACACTCAAATCTCCCCTTTGTGTTGAAGTTCCTCCACCGAGCCTTATCCCTCCTGGTATCTGTAGTCTTCTGCAACCCTACAACCCTCAGAATACTACACCTTTGGCTTCTGATGAATTACCCAGTCCCATTCAAAACTAACCTATGGAAGCAATATTTTGCTGATCAGTAGGTGGAACAAGCTCTCTAGGGAGACAGTGGATACTGTTGTTTTATTTAGATCCAAATTGGGATAATTTATTTTTGAGAATAACATTTGGCACACATTCCCCCCTTTCTTTCCTCCTCTAAGATGCACTTCATAAAGTCTTTCTTGTTGACCAAGATTGTGACTATTTGCCGTAATATTTCCTTATGTGGCTTATTGTCATATTTTTGGTTTTGTAGTGTCTCTTGGCGCATTAAAGGTGCTATATAATTGTATTCATTGCCACAATTAATTAATTTAATATCCTGCATCTACCAAGGTGGTTGAAGGCAAATTAGAAACATCTCGGACATGTTTTGTCTAGTGATCGCGACATTGCTTTTCTCCCCACCACTGGTGGTATTTCATCAATTATGTAGAGTCGAAGGGTTGGAATTCCCTCCTTAAACCTCTCCAACCCTTTCCTCCTTTTAAGGCTATACTTAAACCTGATCACCTTGATCAAGCTTTCCCTGTGAAAGACCTTAAAACATATTGCAGTGTAAAAAAAAAGCTGTATATATGCAAATTGCTGTTGATTATTTGAATTTTTGATTTGCCATTACTGTCCCTTTTGAATATGCTGAAACAATCCAGCACTCCAGCTGCACTGGCAGTAAAAGGAAAGCTGGTATTTAGTCTAGAGGATTTTGATCAGTTTCCTGATACTAATCTCAAATTCATATATTCCTCCACTTGAAGCCATACCATAATTGTTTCACACCAAGTGTGAGCAGTCTTTACAGATAAATTCAAATTATAGGGCCAGCAATAAAAACACTCTAGATCATTTAGAAACTGGCAAAACGCCAGAAAAATTCCAAACAAGGAGATTTGTTGCTTATTGAGCACCAACAGACCCACAAAAGCATTTAAATTGGTTAAGAGCAAAAATAGCCGACTAGCTAGATATCGAAGGTTTAGCTAAATTTGGTTGTTGTAGTCACCGCCAGTGTTGACTTGATAGCAATAATTGATGCTTCATTTTCAAATCCCAATACTAAACCCTATACATAGCTGTGTTTACTCAAGTTACTTCTATGTTTAATTTGGAGCTTGTGTCAACAGTTGCTAATGGTGTGGGTTTTACACACTCTGAAAACTTCAAACTTGGTTCAATTTGCTAAATCTGGTCACCAGAAGATTTCTTTTTGTGTATTCTGTTCTTCCTGCTGGCCCACTAAGTGAATCTGGAGCGTTTCGCTTTTTCGACAATCTGCTTAAAACCTGTGCAGTGGGGCTGGCAACACCAAAACCTGTGAAACTCAGTATTAACTCCCCTTTAATCAATTTAGTATGCTTATATGTCTTTGGTTTAAGTGTATAAAGTTAGCTTTTTCATTATAGGGCCACACTGTGAAATTCTCTTGTACTGCAACAATTATAGTTATAGCACCATAATCCATTATTGAAATTTAACCTATTTTATTTGGCAGAATCTGCAAAGTGGAGACTGTTATTTTCCAAAAGTCTAGGTCTGCTTTTATGTTGGCACTATTATTTTGGATTCTTGAAGGTGAAACCATCAGCTAACTCCTTTTCTTTATAATCCAATCTCATCTTTTTGTTTGCATTTATCGTTACAAAATACAGTACAAAAAGGTGATCCTTTTTGAGGTCAGTGATTAACTTGTTGGCTCTGCAAGTTTATACAGTGATACAGCCTCTGTGCTATAACTCAGCAGATCAACTCTTAACAAGCTGCTTGGGGCTTATAACTTATGTTACCTTGTTGGAAGCTTTGCATTCGTCACTTGCAAAAAAACCCCTTATTCAATTATTTAATTCACTTTAATTTTACAGGCTATTGAAAAATGCACTTTATGACCCATATTTTGGAATGCGCTATGAGCTCCTTTTGGGTGCCCTACTGTATGTATGTGGGCAAGGCTTACAACAGGAGTTTGAAAAACAGACCAAACTAGTACGAAAGCTGGGTGTGGTAGCAGAGAGAGTGCGCCAAGCCAATGGATCAGCAAGGCAGGTATGGAATCAATACCGACAAAATATTTAATATGCCGTGCAAATCCCAAAAGGTGTGTTATGTATTGAATTCACCAATAGCCTAGGTTACTGCAAAAACTAACTTTAAGGCTGCAATAGCATTAAAATAAAGTTCTGTGGATTTACACTAGTCACATGCTCCCTTCCTCTATTTTCTCTTCCTTTCACCTTGAAAAGTTGTCCCTTTCAAAGATGACAAGCCTTAACAGATTTCATTTGAACATGACCATTCCTGGAACAGCTCGTCATTACTCTCAAACACACTTGTACTAATGTGTATGTTGTAAGAACAAACATAACTGGTATGTCTTTTGCAAGAGTCCCTATCTACCCTCATGTTTTGATAAAATCTAAGTTGCTGAGTTTTGTTGCTTAGTTTTGCTCACTAATGGAGGGTTTGCTCATTAGTTGTGCTATTCGTTTTCCGACTCCATTCTTTCCACTGACATTTTTTTGAACAGGTAGGATGTTCATTCCCAAAGCTTCGTTGGACTGTTTAACCTTAGGATAAATGCTCATTCACATACCTGATTGGAACCAGCAAGTGCTGTGCTGTAGGTAAAGCAGCTAACTCTTTTGCATCGTTATGTTTAAGCTCTTTCTTGCAATTGAGAGGAACAAAAATCATGTTTGCCCCTCACCCAAAGCTATTTAATTCTTTATCTTTGGACTGTAAAAGTGTTCCTTTCCTGCACATGGAAGCCTCCCTTTTTCTCTTTGCTGCTAACCGTGTGTCTTGACTGTCTGCACTCTCCCTCCAAACCCCAGTCAACTGTTAAATTTGACTGATAGCCAGCAACACAGGTTTGCTTATAAAAGTGCAAGACTACTCGTGATCTAAATTGGGGAATCTTGCTTTACACTAGTGCCCGTTTTTTGCAATTCAAGGGAAATATGTAGCTGATTTGGAACGGCACTCATCATTTTTTCCTCATCCATATTTGTATAAGAAAACACACAATGCTAGTGATGGTTTTCATTCCGTATTTTTCAAGAATATAAATTCCTCCAATAATAAAGGATAAAGTAACATCACATAGTTACCAATACCAGTGTTTTACTTTTTTAAAGGTGGTCCTTCAGGAGGGTATGGATCGTGTCCAGTCATTCTTCAAAAATAAGTGTCGTCTGCCCCTGAATCCAAGCCTCGTGGCGAAAGAGTTAAATGTTAAGGTATGCAGACATCCAATAATTTGTCAAAACTGCCTTCTAATGCAATCTAAGCATTGTGTTAAACTTTCCTTATAGGCTACCTTTGCTGCAAGGAAACACCTTGAATTACAAGTTTATTTTTCACCTCAGTTACATTCTGATACATCATTTTGTTGCTGTAAATTTGTTTTTGGTCAGTAATCTTTTCAGAGTTGAAAGTTGAAAATGGCATTTCAATGTATTGCACTTGTGAGTAAATGTTTTTAAGTGTTGCCTTTCTCTGCCATGTCCTTTACATATTTTGCATGAAATAAAAATTGTGACGGTTTAAACTCTGTTTTCAATTTTAAATCAGTCGTATGGTGAGTATCAACAGCTCTTTGCGTGATGGCTTACTAAACCGACTACAATTTAAAAATCCTGCATTCAAGCTACACTTTGACATGGATCCCACTGATCTGCATCTACAATGCAAGTGCACACTTCTGTTTTTTATAGTCGTTTGGTAAAGGCTTCCTATAATTGATGTGGGGGGTGTTTGCAATTGATGTTTAACTTGTTGCAGATCGTTCACTGTTGTGCACAACATCAATATTTAGTGTAGCTCGCTAGCTTTTAGAATTTGCAGTATTTTAGTGCTGTTTCTCTGCACCTTTTGTGCACTGCAGCACAGTTTGTGGCCTTCCCTTGACTTTCCATCCATCTGTCCAAGATATTTTTTTCCCCATTTGTGCTTAACTGAGCTAAGCACAAACCATTCCTCAACCTGAAGAGACCAACTTCCAACAGGCTGCTTTGCTCCATTGGTAACAATCTTGAGTCCGTAAATTGAATTCAAGCCCTATCATGAACAAGAAGACTTTGCCCACATTTCAGTCCGGGACTGGGATTGAGAATGCTGCATTGTAAGAGTTGCTGCCTTTCACATGAATCCTTTAATTCACATGACGTTACCTTTGTGTTCTGGATAGTGCCAAAGTGTCTCCATCTAAAGCTTTTGCCTTTAATATGACTACCTCGTTTTCTGATTGTGTGCCTCTTTTTATTTTTAGGCTTGCTCTTTCTTCAGTTCCAATGCAGTTCCACTGAAGGTAACACTGGTGAATGCTGACCCCCTGGGAGATGAAATCAATGTTATGTTTAAGGTATGTCAATGTTTACAATGGCACACACTTGTACAGAAATTCTATGGGGAGGGGGGGGGAATAGATGGAAATAGGAAATTGAGAGATTGTCGTCGGACTGCAAGTCAGTTGATACAAATACAGCAGTAGTTTTGTTGTTGTTTCACTTTGCTTTCCCAAGGTCATGAATTTCAGTTCTCAACCATTGTTAAATTCTCATTCCATATTTTAAAGAGCCACGGTATTAGAAACTCATTTCTGTGTTGCTGGTATACATCCATAATCTTTCATTTTCTAGCCCAATAGTGTGTGAACTTTTGTGGGTTTTATATTGATTTGATTTTTACTCCAGTAGTTGCATGTTACCAAGATTTATATGTAATGCCCTTACTGCCAGCTTTCTGCATAACCCAATATGTGAACAAGTACTAGTTCTAAGCAATGAAGTGATACTGATAAAGAAAATTGCAGTTTTCTTCTGGATTTGAAGTATACAGTGACCCACTATCTTCTCCTGCATGCAGATTGGAGAAGATTTGCGACAAGACATGCTTGCACTGCAAATGATCAAAATTATGGACAAAATCTGGCTTCAGGAAGGATTGGACTTGCGCATGGTCATTTTCAAATGTATCTCCACAGGGAAAGACAGAGGTATGTTGTATTTGGGTGTCTGTAGTTACCATTGACATTCAAGTCAGCTTTCAAAAGAAAGCTGTATGCTGCGTCTTTCTTGCGTTGAATTATATAAAACCCACTAATTTTTCACACCCAAGTACAGTTGAGATTCTGAACATAACTTTTTCTCTACGTGACTGGGGAAAGAAATGAAACTTGCACAAATTATTTTTTCCAGTCATGTTTTTTCTAGATTTAAGTGCAGATTTTGCAAATAGATTTTGTCATGAAATCACTGTTCACTTCGGACAATGCACACCAGTCTGCTTGTAGAAGTGCACGTTCTGTTAGGTCCATTGCTCATGGGCCACTGAAGCTGATTCTTATGCCAAGATCTAATTTAACGGTGGGATGAAATTGGGAACTACCCTGGTCTGTATATTTCGGCCACTCAACTCCTTGGAACATAAAAGAGCCCTTATTGAAATTAAAACAGAATTCATGCCTTAAATGAAGGCGCTGCCTCTTTTCAAGCACAAAGTGTTGACTGAGTGGTTTAATTCCTCTGTATCCTGAAACTTGTGCAACTTCCTCAAAATTCCAAAAGGTAATTTTGTGTCAACTAGTGGCTTAAGATAGGTGATTCAGCTGTCAGGTGGTTAGTTGGAGCCTTGCTGAAATATTCAGATGTTGCAATTACAGGATGTAACTGGACAGTTGCAAGAAGTAAATTTCAAACAGTTTTTGGAGGAAAAACTTATTTAGTTACAAACATTGAATAATTTCACAACCGGAGAAGGACAGATACAAATTGAGGTTTCTCTTCATTTTGGTTTTAAAATTGGGGCTTCCCAAATTGGGGGCCAATACCAGTGGCATGGTTAAATGAGATTCTAGGCTCGCAAGCTTTGCAGCAGCGATGGCTACGTTAGCTCCAACTGAATGTTAACAGCTGTGAGGCCCCTTTATATAACCTTTGTTTATTTTTAAAATGATGGGTGTGGCCTCAATGGCTGATTGAGGCCTGATTTTGGTTTCCCCAAGCTTGCGCACTCCATTCCCACTGAGGGGCACAGCTGTCTTGGAGCCTCAATGGGGCCAAGAGTGGAAAACATTTAGGATGCATTATGTTAAATGGGATCAGCCACAATGGCTCATTTTGACTATCCTCTTCGGTTCATTTCCTTTTATTCTCTAGGTATGGTTGAACTTGTACCAGCTTCAGAAACACTTAGAAAGATCCAGGTTGAGTATGGAGTGACTGGTTCATTCAAGGACAAACCACTAGCTGAATGGCTCAGGAAGTACAATGCCACAGAAGAAGAATATGAGAAGGTGAAGCACTACTTGCAGTGGATATCTGTTTATTTCCACCTGGGTTTTTTCAGTTTTAGTCCCGCGCTCAACGTATTTTGTGAAAATATCCCCATTTGTTCTGAATGGTGTTGAGCTTCTCGAATGCTGTCGGAGCTGCACTCATCCAGGCAAGTGGGGAGTACTCCATTACACTCCTGACCTGTGCCTTGTAGTTGGAGTCAGAATTCTGAGCCTCTGACCTCACCAACAAATAGCAAGCTGGCGTTTTGAGAAGTTCTGACCTGCAATTAGTTGTGTGAATTAATCAATACACGCTGTTACATAATTCTCAAAATAAACTTTGTGAAAACTTCAACTTCTGCAGGCATCTGAAAACTTCATCTATTCATGTGCGGGGTGCTGTGTGGCTACCTATGTACTGGGAATATGCGATCGTCATAATGACAATATCATGCTCAGATCAACCGGCCACATGTTCCATATAGATTTTGGGAAGTTTCTTGGACATGCACAGATGTTTGGAAGTTTTAGAAGGTGAATTTACTTTTTAATGTTAATCTTGTATTTTTTGTTTGTTGTTTTACAAAGATTGTTGTCTTGCACAAGTATCTGCAAAGGGATTAATGATTAAGATGAAACTTGAGCAGAAGCAATTATGTCACACAGTTAAGTTACCCTTTCAAGTAGTTTGGCTGTATTGGTGTTTGATTTATAGAGGAAAATAATCTGTTTTAGCAATTCCCATTTTAACTATACATTCTGTAGAATATTTTGCTGTGCTTTCTGCGAGATAACCCAATGAGTAAATACAGATTGGATTAACTTTTGCATGCTCTGGAGGTCAAATAAATGAGGTTCAGGAATTTTTGAATTTTTTTATAGCCCTTTTTGAATTGTGACTTTTAATCTTTGAATTGTTTTCACATGATTGACATGTTGGCAATGAACTACTTCAGGCACTATTAAAAGCAAATTACTGCAGATGCTGGAATCTGGAAGAAAATGCTGCAATATCTCCGTAGACCTGACAGCATCTGCAGAGAGAGAACAGAGCTAACATTTCAAGTCTGGATGACTCTTCATCAAACATTAGCTCAGGTCTCACAGCAACTGTGGAGAGAGAACAATCGGGATTTTCCAGCATTTTCTGTTCTTGTTTCAAGCACTATTAAGCTTGGTATCAAATTGCCCTTTATTATTCATTGAATATTGTGATACAGATCCATAAAGTCTGTGGCTTGAGTTAGCTCATGTCAGCTGGGACACTAGATGGAGTTGGTGCAATTCTTTGTGTTCATAGCTGTTGATGAGGTTGGAGGGTTGGGTTTGGATGGAAGAGTAAAATCAATCCAGGTTCCCACTCCTAATCAACAGAGTACTGCTATTAAGTGCACATGTATGTATGAATGTTAAAGTAAGATCTGGCTTGGCCTTTTTCCTCATATTCAATGGGACATTATGCAAAAATGCAACGTTTTGTAGCATTTTGAGTGGGGGAACCATTCTTATCATCTTTCTCCCGCAGAGATCGAGCTCCATTTGTGCTGACCTCCGACATGGCTTATGTGATTAATGGTGGGGAGAAACCAACCAGCCGGTTTCAGTTGTTTGTAGACTTGTGCTGTCAGTCGTACAATCTCATCCGCAAGCATGCCAACCACTTCCTGAATCTCCTGTCACTGGTAACGCATTCTTTGAACGGTTGTCCTTGATTAACTATGCAAGAAATGAGTGAGATAAAGCTTGAGTTCAGCAGTTAAAAGAAAATGCTTGAGAAGCATGGCAGATAAGTCAGTGTTTGATAAGGAAAGAAACTGATTCAAGTTTTGGTGTGTGCTTTATATCAAATAAAGATAAGCTAGCCCCTTAATGGGGTTAAGGGCACGTTGGTTATCTTTTTTGTCATCTGTAGAACTTTATGATTCTTAATGCCCTGTTTAGAAGTTCTGTTTTCTGAATTCAATTTTGAGACTTTATTTCTGTACCAATAAATTATATGGCTAAAGAAAAAAACAAAGTGAAAAATGTCGAAGAATCCAAACAAATCTACATCTCCTTTCTGTATTAGTAAATAAACGACAGTAATTTCTCTTCCAGATAGTTTGTATATGCCCTCATGGCATCTTACCTTTTTAGTAGACCAACTTCCATGTTGATGTTCTGGCGATTTTGCGTATTTTCTTTTCCCAGCCTAAGTAATAAACGGTAGCAGAAATGCTCTAATCATGTTGCCTCTTGACCTCTTTCAGATGCTGTCTTCTGGATTACCAGAACTTACCACAATTCAGGATCTGAAATATGTCCAAGATGCTCTGCAGCCCCAGACGACCGATGCTGAAGCCACCATCTTTTTCACAAGGTAAGCTGAATTGTAAACCAACTCTCAATTAAAACCCACTCGAGGTAGAATGGCTAGATAGTCATGTTAGTTGTCAAATAATGAAATCGTAGAAGTACATTCATACAAGATGGAGAGTAACTTGAGCTTCACAACTTCAAAATTACTTCTCTCTTTTTACCTTGTGTACAGATGTATAATGACCTTTACTGGTAGTTGTGTGAAATATTAACCCACCGCCTCACCTATTGAGCATTTCCAGTACTCTGTTTAAAATCTCACTTGGGATCTGGAGTTTTCACAATCTACTAATAATTCAATGTCATTTTTAAATGCAAAACATGTATGCAGTGATTTAAATTGTGAAATGTCATGAATAAGAGAATTTGGTGCTTTTGCACAAAAACGCTAAATAATATTTAAAGCAACTTTACATTGAGAAAAGCAAAATACTGTACTGGAAATAGAACAAAACCAGGAAATCCTGGAAGTACTCAGCAGCAGGTCGGGCAGCATCCATGGAAAGAGTTATTGTCTCAGGTTGATGTTTTGTTACAACTGGAAAAAGTAGAGATGTACACAGTGGAAGGGGGAGGGAGGAAAGAACTACAGAAGAAGCTTTGTGATAGGATTTAAAGCAGGAAAGATTATTGGACCAGGGTGATGGTAATGGGAGAGGTAAAGAAACAAAAGATAGGTCTAGAGCTGGTGTAAATGGCAATAGCAGAATCATCTGGTGAGTCTGGTAAAATGTTGTCATGATCACATTTAAGGAGTTGACCCAAGAGGAGAGGGAGAAGTTTGGATCCTGAAATGGCCAGAGCTGGGGTAGTATGAATTTAATCACGAGGCTTGGATTTCTGAGCAATATGCAAAAACAAAATTGAACAGGAATGATAAAGAAATTTTTGTGTGGACTGCTCAGTTTTGTTTCAGAAATAAATTTCAATGTGTCATTTCAGTTGTACCTAGAGACACTTAGCAGCAGAATGGACAATAGTTCAGAAATAGGAAATTTCAGAAAGGGGGCAAATTCAAGGCAACCTAAGCCAGGTTGAGAGTACATGCACAATAAAGGCACACGAGTGGTAAAATAAGGTTGCCAAGCTGCAGATAGGAGTCGTCATGTAAGAGTGGTGGTAATGATGAGCTGCCAGCCTCTACTTGAAACCCAGCTCTTGGCAGGTGGGATCTCTGCCACCAGGGACCTCAACCACAGTGAAGGTACATCAGTGCCACTTAAGTACCTGAAGGATATTGGGCCTCCACCAGGGAACTGATCAGCTCTACAAAATCCCAGTAAATGTTGCTATTTGGAAGAGTGCTTCAGGAGTTTTAGAACATGGTCATGGAACTTAGGACAGGTAAAAGCACATGAGATACAATGTAAAGCTACACCTACACTATCCCATCAAATTCTCCCCAAGCAGGTTCAACAACAGCTTGGATGCACAGCACATCTATCTATGCAATCAGGGTAGCTTCAACCTTGCCTATAACCTCTGCTGTTGCAGTAGATAACAGTAGCAGGTAGGAGTAAATGGGACATTATGTTGGGTACCACAAGAATCAATATTTGGGCATCTGCTATTTGCAATCTATATTAATGACATAGCTGAGGGGTGAGTGTGTATTTAGAGAAACCTGCATTTAATTACCCATGAACCTCTAAAGTAAAATTGGCTAGACCAGGCCTTTATTCTCTGAAGTTTAGGGAAATGAGGGGTGCTCTAATTTGAAACAAGGGCTTGACAGGGTAAATGTTTAAAAAACAAAATGTTTGACACGAAAGCAGAAAATGCTGGAAAAGCTCAGCAGGTCTGACCGCATCCGTTGAAACATTAACTCAGCTTCTCTCTCCACATTTGCTGAATTCCAACATGCCCAGTATTTTTACCTTTATTTTAGTGAAAAAATGTTTCGCCCAGTTAGATTCTAACTTCTAGATTTCCTATGAAATAAAGATCTGGGATAAGTGGGTCTTTTTTTTTGGGTTGGCAAGCTATAGTAAATGGAATGCTAGAGAGATCGTGCTGGGCCTCATCTATTCAAAAGCTATGTCAATGGCTTGGACGAAGATTGTATGGTACTTAAATTTGTTGATGACATCAAGATAGGTGGGAAAGTAAATTGTGGAGGGAAAAAATTTGGCAGATGCAATATAATGTGGGGAATCATGAACTTGTCTGCTTTGGCACAAACAATCAAAGTGGAATGCTATTTAAATGGAGAGGGATTGCAGAACTCGGTGATAGAGATTATCTGGGTGAGCTGGTACATGAATCAGGAAAAGTTTGTATGGAGCTATAGCAAGTAACGAGGGAGACAAATGGAATGTTGGTGTTCATTGAGAGGGGACTGGAATATAAAAGTAAGACAGCTTCACTGCAGCTGTAGGGGCCTTGAGATCACATCAGAAGGACTGTTAGGGTTTTGTTTTCCTTTATTTGAAAAAAGGATAGAATTGTTTTAGATCAGTTCACAGGTTTACTTGACTCACTCCTGGTAAGAACTCATCTTATGAAAGAAGATTTAACAGGTTGGGTCTATACCTACTGCAATTTAGAAGAATGAGAGGTTATTACATTGAAACATTAAAAAGATCCTGAGGGGACTTGACAGGGTGGATACCTCCTACTGTTTAAGAATAAGATATCTCTCTTTTAACATGGGCATGAGGAGAATTTCTTTTCGGAGGGTGGTTAGTTTGTGGAATTGCCTTCCCCAGAAAGCAGCGGTGGCTGGATCATTGAATTTATTAAAGACAGAGTTAGTTAGATTTTTGATCTACAAGGGAGTCGAGAGTTATGGTGGACAGGAAAGAGGAGTCAAGATGGCAGTCAGATCAGCCATCACCTTATTGAGCAGTGGAATAGGTTAGAAGGGCTTTGGTGGCAGGTGGCAAAGTGTTTAGCACTGCTGCCTCAGTGCTAGGGCCCCAGATAACTGTGTGGAGTTTGCATGTCTGCATGAATTTCCTCCGGGTGTTCCAGCTTCCTCCCACAGTTCAAAGATGTACAGGTTGGGTGGGTTGACCATGATCAATGCGTGGGGTTACAGGGCTAGGGTGGAGAGTGGGTCTCGGTAGAGTGCTCTTTTGGAGGGTCAGTGCAGACCTGATGGGTCGGATGGCCTCCTTCAGCACTGTAGGGATTCTACAGTTCTATGGCTGGAAAATGGAAATCATGCCATTTTAAAGCTAGCAGCACATCACTGCAATGAGACAGATGAACAAGAACTGCTTTGGATTTCCCAACTCCAAGAAACTATACAATAGGCTTACAAAGCACATGACTGGCCTGGCCTTCCATTCTTCACCTCAGTGAATAGTGACAGATCCTAACACTACAGCAGTCAAATCACCTAATCTAAACTGAATACCCATCACATGTAAATGAGCTGAATATTACAAGCGACACAAATAACAAACAGCAACACTGAAAGATTCAATGACAAACTGCAAGAGCGCCTATTTGGATTCCCTTCTGTTATGTCATGGTCATTACTCAAAACACTTCCTAGTTATCAGAATATTTCAAAGAGTACAGACTGAAGGGAGGTGTGTGGGGGGAAACAGGGCCAGACAGTGCAAACTGTAGCTCGCACCGAGCGATGAACACCAACTGGATCCTTTTACACCCCTGATCCAGACAAAC
This sequence comes from Mustelus asterias, assembly GCF_964213995.1. NCBI lineage: Eukaryota > Metazoa > Chordata > Chondrichthyes > Carcharhiniformes > Triakidae > Mustelus > Mustelus asterias. Next base: position 108,692,856 of record NC_135809.1, on the reverse strand, counting down.
AGCTGGTGGGGATCTGCACACAACGTTCATTGTGGGAATCATGGAACTCCTCATGGTGCAAAATGTCCCCAGCATTCTGATATTGATTTCTCCCCCTCATCACCAATGCTAACAATGATATACTGTGCTTATCTGCTAGCAAGTAGTTACCACGTAACAGAGCTTGATCTCCGTACCCCCAGCAGCTTGCTCTTGGACAGAGTTTGAAGAGGTGATACTTTGGTTGGAATTGGTATTTGGAATCGAGTTGCAGTCATTGATTCAGAAGATGTGGCTCCAGAATATGTACATTTGCAAGATTTATGTCAAATGTGATTGCTATTTCAGCCCTGTTGTGATGTTAGCAGAGTAGCAAATGTAGGTTGATCTCTGCTGCCCCTCCTGCTGTTTGTAAGAGCTAGTCACAGGTCACTTCTTAGTGTTGTGATGCACAGCTCAGTAAATAACCCTGGAATCTTGTAAAGCGTATCTCAACTTGAATTACGATGCATACAATATGATGCAGCATTTTTTTCTATCGTTTCTATTCTAGGTTGATAGAATCCAGCTTAGGCAGCGTGGCAACAAAGTTTAACTTTCTCATTCACAATTTGGCACAGCTACGGTTTTCAGGGTTGCCGTCCAATGAACAAGCTATCCTTTCATTCTCTCCTAAAACCTATTCTATAAAGCAAGATGGGCGAATCAAAGAAGTGACTGTTTACACCTACCAGAAGAGATACAACCCTGACAAATACTATGTAAGTAGAAGGCAGCTTCTGCTGTGCTGCAAATAAGCGTAGCTTTTGCCTGTCTGTACACTGTGAAATACTACGCATGCAGTGTGTGTCTAATGCACTTAGTTACTATTTTGCTGGTAGAAGTCTGTCATTTTATATTGGACAGTCAAATGTTGCATTAGATTTTTACTTCTTTGAAATGCACAATTTTGTAATCTTGCATCTTAAGGACAAACGGAAGCCTGTTTTATGCCTAGAATCTCCCCACGGAGTTTGTGACCTGATGTGACGAGTAGGATGACAGCAGGCAAAGTCATTCTTCAGGGAGGCAAAGAATTTTTTGAGTTCCATGTAACCAGGGCCATTTTAAAGAATGATGTTTCAGGACAATATTAACAGGTTATCAGTCATGATCAAAAGCAACAGAAAACGCATGTGTTTTTATGCAGTCCTAATATGCATCATATGAAGTGTTATCCTATTGGAACTGAGTGCATTAGGCACAACGGCTTAGTCAAGGGAGTAGGGAGATATTGGCAAAGGATCTGGGGTTGTTCTCCTTGGAAAGACGGAGGATGAGGGGAGACTTAATAGAGGTGTATAAAATTATGAAAGGCATAGATAGGGTGAACGGTGGGAAGCTTTTCCCCGGGTCGGTGGTGACGTTCACGAGGGGTCATAGGTTCAAGGTGAAGGGGGGGAGGTTTAACACAGATATCAGAAGGACATATTTCACACAGAGGGTCGTGGGGGCCTGGAATGTGTTGCCGGGCAAGGTGGTGGAGGCGGACACACTGGGAACGTTTAAGACTTATCTAGACAGCTATATGAACGGAGTGGGAATGGAGGGATACAAAAGAGTGGTCTAGTTTGGACCAGGGAGCGGCGCGGGCTAATTGTTCCTGGTTTCTCGTTTCAAGGCTTCATTCTATGATCATCTTGCTGGTGCCAGTACAGAGTGAGACTGCGGATAGTTGGGAACCTGTCTCGGGGGCAGGGAATTCATATGGTGTTCGTGGAAGTGGAAATGACTAGGGTTGGGAAGCATTTTCCGATCGGGGCCATTGTGATCTCCTGGACTCGTTTCGATCGCCTCAGGGGGTCGGAGAGGAATTTCCCAGATTTTTTTCCCCCATATTGGCCCTGGGGTTTTTCACTCTTGGTTTTCGCCTCTCCCTGGAGATCACATGGTCTGGAATGGGGGGGTGGGGGTAAGTTAATAGGTTGTAATGAACAAAGCATCGTAGCTGTGAGGGACAGCTCGGTGGATAGGATATTGGTATGTAGATAGGCTGGAAAATTGGGCGGGGATCCTGGATTCAGGATTCAATCCTGGACCGGGGAGCGGCGCGGGCTTGGAGGGCCGAAGGGCCTGTTCCTGTGCTGTATTGTTCTTTGTTCTTTGTTCTTTGTTGAATCTGAACTAGTTAAGAACAGAATCACACCACATGATTTTGAAGAAATGTTACTTATTTTATTTTCTTTGTCCTGTTTGATACCTGTGTTTACCCCAGTCCAACGTCGGCATCTCCACATCATGATACCTTGGAACCAGCACAAACAGTTTACATTTTATGTATCTATTGAAAAGTCTACAGTGGGGGATAAAGTTTGTTTATTATTAAAGCATTTTTCAAAGAACTTAAATTGACATAAAACTGATGCACATCAAAGTGATTGGTGTGAAAGCATTTCTGTTTTTTTAGGTTCTCATTTAAGAATATTTGAAGGGCTATGTACTCCAGGATAAAACGCCACAATGATGTTGCCTTTGACTTTGAGAGAATGCATTCCATTAGATTGTAAAAATGAAACTCTCAAGTACCTAGCATGTTAAGGGTCCCCACATTTCACACTTGGGCACTGCATTCAACATTCTTTTTTTCATTTAAAATCTTGAGTGATTGGAGCCATTAAGAAATGGTCCATCATACTTCGAAAAGAAGATTCAAGTTTACAACTCTGGGAGATTGGGGAAGGAGCAAGAAGGCAACCATGGTTCGGAAATTTTTTTAGGGCTGTATATTTGTTGGATAAGAGTATTCCTTTAGTAATGATCCAGGAATCTCATATCTAATAATATGCTTTCAAAAAACCTATCTACAAATTAAATTGTTTTAAACATTGCAGGTATTATGAATTGGAGTTTTAACCAAAAGTGGCACCTGGAACTCCATTTTTATATAAATAATGTGTCATTATGTTATGCTGCGCAAAACAGAAAAGGCTCATGTTTAATGCTGACCTGACTAAACTGGCAGTGAAGATACTGCAGCTAAACATGTAAAGCTTCTCCATTGTAAGGACAGGAAAGACTGTTGTGGATTCAAGTTGCCTCCCTTTACTGTGAAAAACGCATGTAGATACTTGTTTAAGAGACAAACTGATTTTGTTCATTTACTATCCTCTCAGTTACCTAGATTCACACACACACACTGCTATTTGGCTAGGTTGAGTTTGTGTCTTTATATGCCCTGTTTGTGAACAGAACTCCCACTCACCTGATGAAGGAGCAGCGCTCTGAAAGCTTGCTACCAAATAAACCTGTTGGACTTGAACCTGGTGTTGAGACTTCTTACTGTAGATACTTCAAGCCAGCTTCTCCATTATATTTTTTTAAAAGGCTTGTATTTATATAATGCCTTTCATAGCCACCCAATGCTGCAACATGCTTTACACAGTAAGAAGTTTAACAACACAAGGTTAAAGTCCAACAGGTTTATTTGGTAGCAAAAGCCACACAAGCTTTCGGAGCTCTAAGCCCCTTCTTCAGGTGAGTGGGAATTCTGTTCACAAACAGAGCTTATAAAGACACAGACTCAATTTACATGAATAATGGTTGGAATGCGAATACTTACAACTAATCAAGTCTTTAAGAAACAAAACAATGGGAGTGGAGAGAGCATCAAGACAGGCTAAAAAGATGTGTATTGTCTCCAGACAAGACAGCCAGTGAAACTCTGCAGGTCCACGCAACTGCGGGAGTTACAAATAGTGTGACATGAACCCAATATCCCGGTTGAGGCCGTCCTCGTGTGTGCGAAACTTGGCTATCAGTTTCTGCTCAGCGACTCTGCGCTGTCGTGTGTCGCAAAGGCCGCCTTGGAGAACGCTTACCCGAATATCAGAGGCCGAATGCCCGTGACCGCTGAAGTGCTCCCCAACAGGAAGAGAACAGTCTTGCCTGGTGATTGTCGAGCGGTGTTCATTCATCCGTTGTCGCAGCGTCTGCATAGTTTCCCCAATGTACCATGCCTTGGGACATCCTTTCTTGCAGCGTATCAGGTAGACAACGTTGGCCGAATTGCAAGAGTATAGATTGCAAGAGTCGCTGAGCAGAAACTGATAGCCAAGTTCCGCACACACGAGGACGGCCTCAACCGGGATATTGGGTTCATGTCACACTATTTGTAACTCCCACAGTTGCGTGGACCTGCAGAGTTTCACTGGCTGTCTTGTCTGGAGACAATGCACATCTTTTTAGCCTGTCTTGATGCTCTCTCCACTCCCATTGTTTTGTTTCTTAAAGACGTGATTAGTTGTAAGTATTCGCATTCCAACCATTATTCATGTAAATTGAGTCTGTGTCTTTATGAGCTCTGTTTGTGAACAGAATTCCTACTCACCTGAAGAAGGGGCTTAGAGCTCCGAAAGCTTGTGTGGCTTTTGCTACCAAATAAACCTGTTGGACTTTAACCTGGTGTTGTTAAACTTCTTACTGTGTTTACCCCAGTCCAATGCCGGCATCTACACATCATGACATGCTTTACAGCCAATGAAGTACTTTGAAATGTAGTCACTGTTGCAATGTAGAAAAGATGGCAACAAATTTGCACAGGGAAGAAATTGCAGGTCCCCGAGCAAAGATATTTGAATCATCGATAGTCACAGGTGAGGTGCCTGAAGATTGGAAAGTGGCAAATGTTGTGCCTTTGTTTAAAAAGGGCTGCAGGGAAAAGCCTGGGAACTACAGACCAGTGAGCCTCATCAGTGATGGGTAAGTTGGAAGATATTTTGAGAGCCAGGATCTACAGGCATTTAGAGACGCAAGGACTGATTAGGGACAGTCAGTATGGCTTTGTGAATGGAAAATCATGTCTCTCAAATTTGATTCCGTTTTTTGAAGGGGTAACCAAGAAGGTAGATGAGGGCAGTGCAGTTGATGTTGTCCACATGGACTTTAGCAAGGCCTTTGACAATGTACCGCATGGTCGGTTGTTGCATAAGGTTAAATCTCACGGGATCCAGGGTGAAGTAGCTGAATGGATACAAAATTGGCTTCTTGACAGAAGCCAGAGGGTTGTTTTTCAAACGAGATCTGTGACCAGCAGTGTGCCTCAAGGATCGGTGCTGGGTCCACTGTTATTTGTCATTTATATTAATGATTTGGATGAGAATATAGGAGGCATGGTTAGTAGGTTTGCAGATGACACCAAGATTGGTGGCATAGTGGACAGTGAAGAAGGTTATCTCGGATTGCAATGGCATCTTGATCAATTGGGCCAGTGGGCTGACGAATAGCAGATGGAGTTTAATTTAGATAAATGCGAGGTGATGCATTTTAGTAGATTGAACCAGGGCAGGACTTACACAGTTAATGGTAGGGCGTTAGGGAGAGTTACAGAACTCTCTCAAAAAGAGACCTAGGGGTACTGGTTCATAGCTCCTTGAAAGTGGAGTCACAGGTGGGCAGAGTGGTGAAGAAGGCATTCCGCATGCTTGGTTTCATCGGTCAGAACATTGAATACAGGAGTTGGGACCTCTTGTTGAAGTTGTACAAGACATTGGTACGGCCACACTTGGAATATTGTGTACAGTTCTGGAAAGGATATTATTAAACTAGAAAGAGTGCAGAAAAGATTTACTAGGATATTATTGGAACTTGATAGTTTGAGTTATAAGGAGAGGCTGGATAGACTGGGACTTTTTCTCTGGAGCGTAGAAGGCTGAGGAGTGATCATATAGAGGTCTAAAATAATGAGGGGCATAGATCAGCTAGATAGTCAATATCTTTTCCCAAAGGTAGGGGAGTCTAAAACTAGAGGGCATGGGTTTACGGTGAGATGGGAGAGATACAAAAGGGTCTAGAGGGGCAGTTGTTTCTTTCTGTGGCAAGTGTCTGGGACAAGCTGCCAGAGGTCGTAGTAGAGGCGGGTACAATTTTGTCTTTTAAAAAGCGTTTAGAACTGTTACATGGGTCAGATGGGTAGAGAGGGATATGGGCCAAATGCAGGCAATTGGGATTAGCTTGGGGGTTTTTTTTTAAAAAAGGGCGGCATGGACAAGTTGGACATGCTGTAAACCTCTGACTCTAAGTTCCCACAACCAGATAATCTACTTTTGTGACGTTGATTGAGAGTTAAGTATGGCCAGAGACGCTTCCCACTGATCATCTTCAAAATAGTGTTGTGGGATATTTTACGTTCATCCAAACAGATAGGGCCTTACCCAAAACGCAGCACCTCCAACAAAGCAGCATTCCCTCAGAATTGCACTGGGGTGTCAACCTAGATTTTTGTACTCTAGCCCTTGAGTGGGGCTTGAAATTGGAACCTTCTCACTTGGGGGAGAGCTACCAACTGAGCCACAGTTGATACATAGTCATAGAGTCATAGAGGTTTACAACATGGAAACAGGCCCTTCAGCCCAGCTTGTCCATGCCGCCCCTTTGTTTTTAACCACTAAGCTAGTCCCAATTGCCCACATTTGGTCCAAATGCCTCTATAGCCATCTTGCCCATGTAACTGTCTAAACGCTTTTTAAAAGACAAAATTTTACCTACCTCTACTACTACCTCTGGCAGCTTGTTCCAGACACTTACTACCCTCTGTGAAAAAATTTCCCCTCTAGACCCTTTGTATCTGTCCCCTCTTAAACCTATACCCTCTAGTTTTAGACTCCCTTACCTTTGGGAAAAGATATTGACTGTCTAGCTGATCTATGCCTCTCATTATTTTATAGACCTCCATAAGGTCACTCATCAGCCTCCTACGCTCCAGAGAAAAAAGCCTCAGTCTATCCAGCCTCTCCTTATAACTCAAACCATCAGCATACCAGTAGCATCCCAGTAAATCTTTTCTGCACTCTTTCTAGTTTAATAATATCCTTTCTACAATAGGGTGATCCAAGTGTGGCCTTACCATTGTCTTGTACAACTTCAACAAGACAACTCAACTCCTGTACTCAATGTTCTGACCAATGAAACAAAGCATGCTGAAAGCCTTCTTCACTACTCTGTCCACCTGTGACTCCACTTTCAAGGAGCTATGAACATGTACCCCTATGTCTCTTTGTTCGATAACATTCCCCAATGCCTTACCATTAAACTGAGTAAGTCCTGCCCTGGTTCGATCTATCAAAATGCATCACTTAGCATTTATCTAAATTAAAATCCATCTGCCATTCGTCAACCCACTGGCCCGTTTGATCAAGATCCCGCTGCAATCCTTTTAGGAAATGACTGATCAAGCAAGAAATAGTTTTGCACAGGTTTAATTGTGAAATACGTAATGGCTGTCCTTTGTATTATACAGATATATGTGGTGAGGCTATTACGGGAAGGGCAGATTGCTCCCGCATTTATCTTCAGAACGTTTGATGAATTCCAGGAGCTGCACAACAAACTGGGCATCCTCTTCCCCCTGTGGAAACTTCCAGGGTAGGTTATACTTTTAAGAAAAATGCTCTTTAACTTATGATGAACTCTTTGTTGTTCGTGGCAATTTAGATGAGCCTTTTGTTCTTCCAGCTTTCCAAATAAAGTGGTCCTTGGACGAACACACATTAAGGATGTGGCCTCCAAGCGGAAGGTGGAGCTCAACAATTATGTGCAGTGTCTGATGAATGGCTCAACTGAGGTAGCTGAGGTAAGATTTGGGGACAAAGTTAAGACAGTTCAGGTCACAAATCTTGTCCTATGTTGGGGCCTGTGAAATAAATGAGCGACTTGAACAGTTTTCTTTATCTAACTCCAACATACACCAAGCTGTTGCTATGAAATATGAGGCTATCCGTGTTCTCCCGCAACTCCCTGCATGACATTGCTGAACTACCTCAGATCAGTCAGCCTGCTCTTGCATATTGACCAAGGACCTTGGTGAGACCACATTTGGAATATTGTGTGCAGTTCTGGTCACCTCACTATAAGAAGGATGTGGAAGCGCTGGAAAGAGTGCAGAGGAGATTTACCAGGATGCTGCCTGGTTTGGAGGGTAGGTCTTATGAGGAAAGGTTGAGGGAGCTAGGGCTGTTCTCTCTGGAGCGGAGGAGGCTGAGGGGAGACTTAATAGAGGTTTATAAAATGATGAAGGGGATAGATAGTGAACGTTCAAAGACTATTTCCTCGGGTGGATGGAGCTATTACAAGGGGGCATAACTATAGGGTTCGTGGTGGGAGATACAGGAAGGATATCAGAGGTAGGTTCTTTACGCAGAGAGTGGTTGGGGTGTGGAATGGACTACCTGCAGTGATAGTGGAGTCAGACACTTTAGGAACATTTAAGCGGTTATTGGATAGGCACATGGAGCACACCAGGATGATAGGGAGTGGGATAGCTTGATCTTGGTTTCAGATAAAGCTCGGCACAACATCGTGGGCCGAAGGGCCTGTTCTGTGCTGTACTGTTCTAAGTTGATTAAATCAAACTGGCTGAGGCTGGTGAAATGAATTCAAGGAATAGAAAGGTAACATCAAACATTGTGGTGGGGGATGATTTTTACACAATGCAAATTAAGCAATTGTGTCCTTGTAAATGTACTGTCCACGTGTGCATCTCTCTCTGCGTAGGGGTCTCTTGCTCTATGCACTCGCTTTCTTACATGCCCCCTCACTGCTTTGTGTCTCTTGTTCTGTGCCTTGTATAGTGCTTTTAGTTGAAATGTAAAAACTTATTTTACATTAATGTCCGCAGTGTGATCTCATCTATACCTTCTTCCACCCACTGGGCCGAGATGAGAAGGCTGAAGGAATTGATGGAATAGTCAAACCCTCAGGTAATGCAAATGTCATTTTATTGTGCTGAGAAGACAAATGTGTCTTGTTTTCTTGTTTAGTTGTGGTTGTGCCACCTATCAAGATTTGGTGATGCAATGTTTAACAACTTCGAGCATGGTGACTTGCCTCAACGTGCATTTTTATTTTAAAAACAAAAGCGGTGCACTTTATGCCACATACAGATGTGTTGCAGCCTGTTGACCGTTTTTGATGTGTTTTGAAAGCCTATTTGATATCTTATGCACTTGCGTGCTTTTATGCTCTTAAGATTTCCTTGAATGAACTCTCCAACAGAAACTCTGTTAACCTTGGCAATCCTCTAACTTGTTAAGGCACGTGTGCAGTGGTTTTCTAATCTTATTTTGTACACCTCTAGAAATTGCTACAACCAACAGTGTTCTTAGTAATGTGATGGCTTTATGCAGGTTTCGGTTCTGAAAATTGTGGGTAGCATGACATGATCTCTTCTAATTTTTACATTAGATACATTCCCTCACTGGTTTGTTCTTGTCAAACTGTACAGAGGTCCCAACTTCTAAGGATCCCGTCATATGATAGACTTGCAAAAATAAATCTGCAGCTGGATTAAGCTCTGCTCTTGCGTGCAAGGTTAAATTGCAAAGATGGGCTGGTGCATTAACATTCCTGTAAGATTTTGACCCAGATGACAGCTTGTTAGATACTGTTCACAAAATTGCAAAGAATGTCCATGTAAGCAGCCTGCAAAGATCCTGGAATTGATTTGAAATCCCCCACATATGAATCTACTCATCAGCAATCTCCAAGGGTCGTCTTTGCACTGCAATACCCTTGAATTCTGACAGCAGGCAGAAGTCGAAGTTTATTTATTAGTCACAAGTAAGGCTTACGTTAACATTACAATGAAGTTACTGTGAAATTCTCCTAGTCGCCACAGTCAGGCACCTGTTCGGGTCAATGCACCTAACCAGCACATCTTTCAGAATGTGGGGGGAAACTGGAGCACCTGGAGGAAACCCACGCAGATATGGGGAGAACGTGCAGACTTCACACAGACCGTGACCCAAGCTGGGAATCGAACCCGGGTCCCTGGCGCTGTGAAGCAGCAGTGCTAACCACTGTGCTACCGTGCCGCCCCATGGAAGAGTTGGGAGCAGAAAGTAAAGCAAAATTGTTAAAATGACACTACTTTCAAGCTAAAGGAGTTATTTAACCATCAATTTAATTTCTTTACACCATATTTGAAGGGACATTCTGGCAGTTTTTTTGTGTAGTCTAAAGGAAACAAAATGGTGATCCTAAACAATGGAAATGAGTTGCTTCCAAGGCTCAGGTAGGAACTCTGCTGCCTGGCATGTAATATTGTATCTGATGGACTGCAACCTTACCAGGAGCTATATACCTGCTGTTCAGAAAGGAATAGGGAGGAAGAGGCTAGGGGTCTGGTTCATTGAGTACTGGTGGCTCTAAAGCACTTTGGGCTCAAAAGCATTTTGCCAGTTTGGCAGTGAATATGAACAACCTACTTGGGCAACGCTACTAATCCAGTCCTATTCTATTCCAGTATCGACCTGGGGACAATCCAAGACTCGGGTCATCAGGAGCTGGATTCATGGTTTTTTTTTCCCCCTTTCCTCATACAAATATTTTTTTTCTCGGTCTCCCTCACCACTTCTGTAGAATTCGGACACATAGTTTAGGAGGCAGGGAAACAAAACAGAGATTTGATACTGGAGCACAGGTTAAGGGATATAACTTGGAGATTTCCAAGCCTGGATGTGGCTCATTTTGAGTTGCTGAGAAAAGCCTGATAAAACTATCTTCAAGTCAGAGAAATTTTGTTTCGAATCAAAACCAAATGATTTTTAATTAAAAATTTGACTGTCTAAGCTTTGATTACGAATAGACAATTTTGGATAAAGATGCTGCTTCATGATCCTTCATTTTGGTATGTATTACAGTGGGTGTCTTTTCCATGTATAATTTGCATTTTCTTTACATTTGTATCTCTAGAAATTGTTCTGCCAAGCCATAACACCAGTCAAGTGGGAGGAGAGGTTAAGCTATCTATTTCATACCGAAACAATACACTGTTCATTATGGTAATGCACATCAAAGACCTGGTAAGTAACAGTCATGCTCAGAGCTGAATATTAGCCTCCAGCTAGAGTTAGAGTGCGCGCAAACTGTTTGTCAATCATATGGGTTGTGAGGCGCCCCCCCCCCCCCCCGGCCACCAACCCAGCCAAGGAATTCCATACCCCCGGCCACCAACCCAGCCAAGGAATTCCATTAGATAACATTAGAGCGTGTGCAGGCTCTGTCTCGCTCTCGCCCTTTAAACTCCCCATATGCACCCTTTCATTTCCCTTTCCTCATACATACCCCCTCTTTCTCTCCATTCACTCAACTCTAGTGTGCATTGACTCTCACTTTTATTCTACTTCACTTCTCCACTGGACACAATTATTCTTGTTTTTCTCTGTATTTCTGCCTTTTAACGTATTTGTTAATGAATGTAATGTGAGATATCATTAATGAGCATTCATCTTGCAGTTTTTTATACAAGCACGTGACTGACAAAACATTTAGTATTTAGCATGGTGTCATCTTTTGGTTTAGTGTATTTCCTATTTTTGACTTCAGGTAACTGAAGATGGAGCAGATCCAAACCCTTATGTAAAAACCTATTTGCTTCCTGATCCACACAAGGTAACCAAGCATAAAACCAAGGTGTCAAGGAAAACTCAAAACCCAACTTACAATGAAATGGTGAGACTTTGTATACTGGTATTTCTGTAGTTTCAATTTTGAGCTTATAAACTTGTGTCCCTTTTAAGAAAGTTTACTTTTTAATCTGTTTGGAAATGCCAGTGCAAATATCACAATCTAGGCAAGCGACATGGTGTGAGGTACCACCTTGTGGATATCTGTGCATATTGCAGGTAGTGTGATTTGCTGTCCAAAGTCAGCGGATTTGGATATAGTGCGGGCTGAAATTGCTGATTTCTGTGGTGATGATGCTTTAGGGGAATAAATTAATTGCCTTAAAAACTTGAATTTTCTGGCTGATTTCCCACTCCCTGCAAGTTGAACAAGGTCTCTCTCTCTTCAAAGATTGTTGCTTTGTCCTAATCCATTGGCAGTTGCATTCTTAATTTGAACTCATTGACTTTGCCCAAGCCAGTCCTTTTGGCAGTTTCTTCTTCATAGGATCCCTTTTTTTTAAGTTTCATTCTCAAATGTGAGAATGACATTTGTAAACTATTTTACTTTACAATTGTTCTATAGCTTCATAATTTTACTGATACCAACTTTTTATTTCGAGATTTTTTTTTTGTTAATACCAGTCGCCTAAGTATTCCGAGCAACTCACTTGGAAATGAATGATTCAATATAAAATTCCCCACAATCTCATTATACTCTTTGAAGAAAATCTTGGCAGTCATAGGCTCCAGTGACATCTTGAATACCCTATGTCCCAGACCTCAACAGAAGTAAGGTGATTGGTCCTAGAAAAGCTTGAAGAGAATAGTTCCTAATGCTCTCTTTGCAACTGGAAATCTTTTGAGCCCTAAAAGTCTTTGACCAGAGAAAGAGGGTATTGGAGGGGGAAAGATGTTATGGTTCAACATGAATCCGACATAGCATTGGTCTGCTACAACAAAACTAGTCTGTGATTTATGTGCTAGGCTGTGGGTTGGACATAGCCTTTGTGAAATAATCTTGTGTGCTTGTTGACCTGCAGTTCAATTCGGATCATTGGACTAACTGTCCTAATAAGTGTCCTACATAAGGAAAGAGCTGTATACATTGCTAAAATTTCTCAAGTCATCTTGCAACATCCTTCAGTTCATTTGTAACATTCAGGAGCAGCAAACATGGTGTTAGTTGCTGGACACAGAGGTGAAGACATTAAGGAGTTCTTGACATGTGCAATTCCATAACGTGTTTTCTTTTTCTCTTTCCCCTTTTAGTTGGTGTACAGTGGATACAGTAAAGAATTACTTGAACAGAGGGAGTTGCAGCTGAGTGTTTTAAGCGCAGAGTCATTGAGAGAAAATGTTTACCTGGGTGGTCTCACGTTAAATCTGAAAGAGTTTGATTTGAGCAAGGAAACCATTAACTGGTACAAACTAACTGCTGCATCCAGTGTGTAACACCCAGCCCTCAAACATTGTTTGGAAGTGGAACATGTAGCAAAGAAAAACCTAACATGAACTCCTGCATTTTTTTTTACTTGAAAAGAAAAAGTTAACTGTGGACAAACAGCAACTTCCAGCTGATGCACATTACCAGTGGACCAATCTATTTGATAAATCAACAAAAAAAAATGGTTGCATGCACTTGGTGTCACCTTCATTTTATATCTATTTTTGAATATTTCAAGATTAAAGGATGGTGGGAAATTGTGTGTGCCAAAAACAAAATACTGAAGCACTTCACTGATTGTTAGCAAGAAATGGTGCCTTCCTCTATCACAGCTGTAAACTCTTAATATCAAAGGTGCGAAGTTCACTGACTTACTCAAAAGCGCATAGCTTTTCCTAGGGAACAGCACAAACAAAATTAGCCACTAAGGCATTAATTGCCACAATCGCACATTACTGGACTGCTTCAAGTGGAACTGAATGGTTGCAAATGATCATGCCTCCTTGGGTTATTTGTGTAGTAGACATGTAGAATGAAGATTCAAATTATGAAGATGCTATTTCTGTAAACACTAATTCTGTACTTTAGTTTGTAATCTGGAAGTTAAAGCAGGTTTTCTTCAGTTTGTACACAGCCACACCACTTTGCTGTGACCTGTGTAAGGGACACTGTTCATTTGTGATAGTGGCAGTCTCCAGGGCAAATGTGTCATTGGAGAAGACCCAGAACTAATAACCACTGCGAGCAGACATGAGTGCATGCAAGTGCAGGCGCATGCATAAAATGTGTGCATAGAAAGATTGCACAACTACCCACCAATTCACATGCAGATCATTAAATCTTTGTTGTGAAACATGTAAAACAATCCAGAACGGTGTGATGACTAATTGTTAGGGTAAAAACAATGAATTTATCTAAATCTTGTTCTATCATACTTTTAGTAAAAGTCCAAAGTCTGAGTTGAAGGATATTGTGGCTTCAGAGTCACTTATTTAAGTATTACTGCTAGCAACATTTCAAAAGTTTTGGTGATTCAATGAAATGTATCTCAAATGTATTTTTTAGAAGTTGCTTTCAAACATTTCTATTACAGCAAAGGGCATTGTCTCAAGTGCAGAAAAATAAAACATAACCAGATAAATTAAGTGCTTAAAGCTTTTAAAATATAAAACTGAATGGTTATAATTGAAAAGACATATCAAAGATGAATGCAAGTGTCTCACTCCTGGTGGATATGTGATATTATTTCTACTGAAATTCTTCATTGACGAAGAAGCAAAAAGTGGCAATTTCACAGAAAATTAAATTCCTTTTTTTTTTCACCAATACTTGGCACATCAATTAGTTGACTATCTTTTAGGGCTGTATTCAGCAGCTTCCACCACTACAAATAGCCACAGGATGATTAGTCAGCTACAGAAGTGCAATTGAAACACTTGCTCTAATGATTTTTAAATTAAAGGTATGCGTGCTTTGTTTCGAAGAGTCAGTAAAGATATACAAAAATTCCAGGGAAGCTGGCACTTAAAACTGTACTTGCTATTGTACATTCTTTTTCTTTAAAATCTGTCCTTCTGCCATTGTCCTGTACAAGATGCTCTGTTCACACCAAGTTGTGCAGCAATCCTTTAGCAACACTTACACTGCTGTGGAAATGCAGAATCGTTCATTGCAGAAAACTGGAAGGGCTTTGTATTTATTCGTATCAATATGTCTTCATTTGCTGCAGAGTCAAATCATGTACAATGCTGGCAGGTTAGGAGCCTTCACAGCAATCTGCAGAATCATTGTTCCTGCAAGCTTGCTATGTAACCCTATGTAACCATGGGTACCTCTGAATAAGATGAATTTGCACAAACCGACCATGTAGTGTTCTGTCTTTTACAATGTTGTGCTGAGCTAGGGTTGACCTAATAGATAACTATGTAAAATGCCTCTTAGCTGTACTAATGTTAGAAGTCTGCAGCTCTCCTCCCACCCCAGAGCCCTCCCTCACCCCTGTATCTAAAAACTGAGATGTTGCATTTAATACAGCTCAAATTGCATTATAAAAAGGGCATGCGTCACTTGTCATTCATATAAATAGATACATCTGAGGGCTGTGGTTTCTAACGATCCAAATGCCACTGTGGCACAGTGCAGTTTCCTCTGTTTAAAATCAACTTAAGTTGCCTAACCAAAAACAAAGAAAAATATTCATTCCATTGAAAGAGCACAACCTTGAAGTTTATCTATCAACAGGAGAAATAGTGAACCTTTTTGTTTTACAAATACCGCCTGTTTTAAAATGAAATGTCCATGTACCTTGCTCAACTGTTCTAACTGAATGTGTGAACAAATAATTCCTCATCATACTTCACTCTTTTGGCAAAAATGAAATGCTGCTTTTTTAATGTAAATACCTAATACTTTGTCCTTGTATTTTAAAATTCCAAATAGTCACATTTAATGGAGGCTTTAAAAATAACCAATTTAAAATTAATAGTTGACAGTTGCAAGATATTGGATTGAATGTGACAAAAGGTTTCAAATGGATAGGGAAGGACAACAGAAGCTCCTCCAGAACAGCTGAATGGTGAAACTGAAAACTTTATTTTCATTACAATAGGTTGAATTTAGGACTCTGAGAGAAACTAAATTTTAGCCTTAATATGACAAACTGCCTTTCTGTATTAATCATGCTATCATTGAAAATTAATATTTGCAGAGATTATATGATAAATTCTTTGCAGGTCATTGCTTAAGTGGGAGACTGACATTTTTTGCAAATGACCAGTGTAGGTGAGGGGATGTCACACTATTGGAGCAATTGTGATTATCACTACTTGATTCTGTGACTGTTACGTGTGAGTGTTAGCAGAACAAGAAACAGTGGGGAGCAAAGATGTTGGCTTGACTGATGTACATTGCCTTCAGCTCTTAAGAACCAAATGTATGTCAAAATTATGTTTATCTTTTTACTTAGTAAAGATGTACAGTATTTCTATCCAAATCCTGTCCACATCCTAATGGACTAAATGTGACTCCATAACTGCATTAAATATGTAACTTGTTTTTAATAAAGTCTGTTTCAAAATCACGTTTGTGTGCCTGTTGACTTGGGTTGTGCTGTTACAAGGTTGAGTGAGACACAGGACACAGTGCCAAAACCCAGTAAAAGTGACAATGGGAAGGAAGGGAAAATAATGCCACAGACCCACAAGTAAAAGGGACGGTGGTGAGTCAGTGGTTACAAGAGCAGGTCAGAGAAAAGGAAGCTTTCAGCAATTAACTCACCTCCAGACTCCACAAAGCCTGTCTACAAGCTAGGGGTGTGATAGAACACTCTCCACTTGCCTGGATAAGTGCAGCTTCAACATTTAAGAAACTGAATACCATCCAGGATAAAACTATCTGCTTGATTGGTACCCCTTCCACAAACATTCAGTTCCTCCACCACTGACGAACAGTGGCAGCAGTGTGTGCCATCTACAAGATGCACTGCAGGAACTCGCCAAGGCTCATCTGACAGCACCTTCAAAACCCATGACCCTTACCATCTAGAAGCACAAGGGCAGCAGATACCGAGGAACACCACCATCTGGAGGTTCTCCTCGAAGTCATTCGCCATCCTGACTTGGAAATATTGTGCCATTCCTTCAAGGTGGATCAAAGTCCTGGAATTCCCCCCACCTAACCGCACTGTGGGTGGGTGTACTGACATCCCTAGGACAGCAGTGGTTCAAAAAGCCAGCTCACCACTCCCTTCTCAAGGGGGATTGGGGATGGGCAATAAATACTAGCCTAGCCAGTGACACCCACATCCTTTTTTTAAAGGTGCCGGGGAGGGGGGGAATCTTTAGCGTCTTCTCCACCAGTTTTTGTGAGACTGAAGATGAACTCCTATCTGAAGGAATTCAAGGTCAGAGCATCAGAATGGAATGCAAGTGTCAGGGAGCAATAAAAAGCATCAGCACCAATAAGGATGCTGGCTGAGGTTTTTAAATGTTTTTTCATATTTTTCTGTTTAATTGGTGGAATAAACACGAGCCTCAGTCCTATGATATGCACACATCCTGGGTGCTTCTTGTGTCCTGGACAACTACATCTGCAATGAAGTGAAATCAGCTGGAGGAGTTCTGCCGCCTTCTTCAGTTCCTCCACCTCTTTTGGGCTTCTCCAGCTGGTTAACATTCAGCTAAGATGCTGTGCTTTTCAGCAAAACACCCCTCAAGATTAAATTGTGTTGTTGTCATTGGAACATTTCTCACTGCAAATGAAATGCGGGAGGCCAGCTGAATTTGCAATGAATGCAAATTAATCTGCTCCCATCACCTGAAATTTTTTTTTTCCATATAATCCCCACAGTGCAGCAGGCCATTTGACCTATCAAACCTGCACGGACAACAATCCCAACACAGCCCTATCCCCTTTTTTTATTTATTTACAGGATGTGGGTGTCGCTGGCTTGGCCAGTATTGCCCATCCCTAACTGCCCTCCGTTTCAGAAGGCGTTTGAGAGTCAACCACATGGCTGTGGAGTCACACGTACAGTAAGAAGTCTCACAACACCAGGTTAAAGTCTCACAACACCAGTCACACGTAGCCAGACCAGGTAAGGATAGCAGATTTCATTCCCAAAGGACGTTAATAAACCAGATAGGTTTTTAATGACAATTGACAATGGTTTCACGGTCATCATTAGACTTTTAATTCCAGATTTTTACTGAATTCAAATTTCACCATCTACCATGGTGGGATTTGAACCTTGGTCCCCAGAGCATTATCCAGGGTCACTAGATTACTGGTCTAGTGACAATACCATAATGCCACTGCCTCTCCTTAACCCCTTAATTTTACACTGCTAGCCCCCGTGACACTAAAGGGCAATTTAGCACAGCCAAGCAACCTAACCCACAAATCTTTGGACTGTGGGAGGAAACCCACGAAGACACGAGAACGTGCAAACTCTACACAGACGGTGACCTGAGGCCATGTTGGAGAACGCTTACCCAAAGACGGGTAAGTGTTCTCCAAGGTGGCCTTCACGACACACGACAACGCAGAGTCGCTGAGCAGAGACTGATAGCCAAGTTCCGCACACATGAGGACAGCCTCAACCGGGATCTTGGGTTCATGTCACATTATCTGTAACCCCCACGACTTGCCTGGGCTTGCAAAATCTCACTAGCTGTCCTGTCTGGAGACAATACACATCTCTTTAACTTGTGCTTAACGCTCTCTCCACTCACATTGTCTGTACCTTTAAGACTTGATTACCTGTAAAGATTCGCATTCCAACCATTATTTTGTAAATTGAGTTTGTGTCTTTATATGCCCTGTTTGGGAACAGAATTCCCACTTACCTGACGAAGGAGCAGCGCTCCGAAAGCTAGTGAATTTTGCTACCAGATAAACCTGTTGGACTTAAACCTGGTGTTGTGAGACTTCTTACTGTGTTTACCCAAGTCCAACACTGGCATCTCCACATCGAGAGAGAATAGAGCCAAGGTTTCAAGTCTGGGTGACTCTTCATCAGAATAAGATTAAATTGAAATAGGGTGCTTATGACAGATGTCAAGATTGATTAAACAGGTAAAACTGGGGTGAATATAGAAAAATTAGAGGGGAAAGATAAAACAAGAAATGAGGCAAAAAGGTAATATAAAACAAGTGGCAACCAGCATTAGAGGGAATCTAAAAGTCTTCTAAATGCATATAAATAAGGAGGATTAAGGTTGTTTGAGGACCAAAAAGGGGGTTACACATGAAGGCAGAGGGCATTGCAGAGGTACTAAATGAATTTCGAGGAAGATGCTGCCAAAATATGTCTTAATGAAAGAGGATATAGTTGAGACACCTGATAGACTAAAACATGAAGAAAGAGGTGGTATTAGAAAGGCTCACTCTACTTACAATTGAAAAGTCACCAGGACCGGATCAGATGTAGCTAAGGATGCTGTGAGAGACTGGTTCAAATGTATCTGAAGACACTGTTGAGAATTACAGATGGAAATTGCAGAGGCATTGATCATAATCTTCCAATCCTTCTGAGATATACGTGTGCTGCTAAGGAACTGGCGAATTTCAATTGTTACAGCTGTTATCCCTGGAAGAGACCAGCAGCTTCTAAAAAGAGATATGAATTTTCTAGTGACTGATGCTAAGAATTTCACAATTTAAGACTTGTACTGTTGCGCACAAACTAAATTCAACATTGACTAAACTTAGTAGCCACTAATGCAATAAAGTACAGAAAAGATAAATAACCTCAACAAAACTGAAAACCTTGCGCCACATGTATACACTGGGCTTAGCAGAAATGTGGACCTGTATATAAAATTTGATTTGATTTATTATTGTCACATGTATTAGCATACAGTGAAAAATATTGTTTCTTCCATGCTATACAGACAAAGCATACTGTTCATAGAGAAGGAAATGAGAGAGTGCAAAATGTAGTGTTACAGTCATAGCTAGGGTGTAGAGAAATATCAACTTAATGCAAGGTGGGTTCATTCAAAAGTCTGATGGCAGCAGGGAAGACGCTGTTCTTGAGTTGGTTGGTACGTGACCTCAGACTTTTGCAGTTTTTTTTCCCAAAGGAAGAAGGTGGAAGAGAGAATGTCCGGGTGCATGGGGTCCTTAATTATGCTGGATATTTGCTGAGGCAGCGGGAAGTGTAGACAGAGTCAATGGATGGAAGTCTGATTTGCGTGATGGATTGGGCTACATTCACGACTTTTTGTAGTTCCTTGCGTTCTTGGGCAGAGCAGGAGCCATACCAAGCTGTGATACAACCAGAAATAATGCTTTCTATGGTGCATCCGTAGAAGTTGGTGAGAGTCGTAGCTGGCATGCCAAATTTCTGCCCAGCTTCTATGGGACCTCTTCTCCCTTCACCACCAAGATGGATCTTCCAGGACTCTTTTTTAAATATTCCTTTTGATCAAACTTCTGAGCAGAATTGACTCGACTTCCCAGCACTCTGCCGACTGCTTCATCCTTAAATATCCACAAGCCTCACCTCTTTAAACAGGAAATCTTTTTTTCCCTTCTTCACCAAATACTTCTGGCTGACTCGGAGTCAGTGAGCCTCCTCCTGTCTGTCCTGTCTTAAAGCTTGCACCTTATTTTCAAGACTGGAGCCCTGTCCGCATGACAACCAGAGCACATGGACCTGTTTCCAGGCAGATCTTATAGAAGGTTGTATCGCTCTCTCCAAAGTACTCCATTCTAATTAACTGTCCAATTAAGTCTTGAGGTAGCACAGCCTTGTTCAAAGAAGTGGAAGGATTAATTGACTGTCATCAGCGACATTGCTACATACACAAGTACCAACGATAGTCCTGGACTAATATTAAAAATATCCTGAAAAAACCGAACATCTCCTGAAACCTATATTTGTCTGCAGCCCGGCCTGACCAAGGTAACAAAAACTACACCCCGTGCAGAAGACATTATGCAAAAGTTTTGCAGCAAGCCTGTATGAATTTGACCCAGAGAGACAGTTACAGTCCATGATGGTTATTTTAAATGTTTCTTTTAAAACATTTGGGTTTGATATGATGCTTTTGATAAGTGTGGGAATATTCATTGAATCCCACATGCATGTTAGCAAAAGCAGTCAATGACTGCATCACGTGACACAAATTCCATGGCATTTTTTTCACTTGAAAGGTGCTGTAGGCGAGCTCGTCCCATTCTGCTTCTCAGCCAACTGTGTAAGATGTCTTAAAGCACTGCAGGTGAGCATAACCAGTACCACTTTATTTATAAATGGGAATATGAAAGAGCCTAACAGCTTGTACACAGTTTTCATGTCAAGATTTTCACCAGTCTCGTTTGCGACCTATGTAGTTTTTAGCAATGAATACTTCCTCTGATTGTAATTCCATTTTGTAATGTTTTGCAAGCACAATAAATCCTCTGGCAAGCGAACGCCTTTTGAAGGCGTATTGAATGCTTGAATTCCCTTCATTAGCTCAATTTTGACACTAGAAAATCACACCACAAGTTCAAAAATTGTCCGATCTAAACAAGGAAAAAATTGTAATTGTTATTTCTGCCCTGGGAAAAAAGCTTTGAACTATACATCTCATCTATGCCACTCATAATTTTATAAACTTCCAACAGGTCGCCCCTCAGCCTTTGTCTTTCCAGGGAGAACAATCTCAGTTTATTCAATCTCTCCTCAGAGCTAATACTCTCCATACCAAGCAGCAGCCTGGTAAACCTTTTCTGTACTCCTGCCAAAGCCTCTGGTGGTGTGGCAACCAGAATTGGACGCTGTACTCCAGTTGTTTCAGGAAAACAATCTGATCATATCCAATAGTATTTTTCAATCTAGCTGGCTTTCAAAAGTTATTCCCTTAAAAAACTAAGCTTGTTTGCGGTTGAGTTACTGACCTCCTACATCTAGACAGTGGCCTTGATAATTGTCTTAGTACCCTTGTCAAACTGCACAATTACCCCACATAACATTTTTTTTGAGAGTAATGAGTTTTTTGTTTTGTGTGTTAAAATGGCTTCTTTCAAAATAAGTTCAGCATTCTTTATGATGTCATGGTTCCCTATGATTAAAATTGGATGTTATGTATTAAAAATATATGATATAGAAGGAATTTTGATTTTAACTTGGTGTCTGCAGTGTGATGCATGAGCATTACAACTTTTCACCCCAGCTTGTGAATGTGCAACTTTATCAAATCAAGCAAAACCACACTTGGCCACTCTACGTGAATGAGTCTAATATGTTTTAATAAATTGATAGTTTCAAGATTTCAGAGAAAATGAAAAATTATCACTGGAAGTCTCCTGATCGAAAAAAATTACTTTCGCCCACTTGAAAATATTAGAGTCCAATTTGTTTGCTGCAATTTACCAAAAAGTCAACAATAGTGCTAAATGGACTTAGCTTATATTAAGTTGATCTTTCTTTACCCCCAAGCTATGACTTTAACATTACATTCTGCACTCTCTCCTTCCCTTCTCTTTTGAACGGTACGCTTTGTCTGTACAGTGCGCAAAAAACAATACTTTTCACTGTATATTAATACATGTGACAATAAATCAAAAATGGAACATTCCATTACTTGTAGATTGTTACAGTTCTGTGCAGGGCATAATCCATTGGCCCCCAAGGCCATGGATGAAGTTAGCCCCTCACAGCTAGTATCGCTATTTCCACAACTCAAAGACCACGTATTGCCAAAGTTTCTGCACAGGACAATATGGACCGAGCTACTTCTGTTAGTCACTGGTGATCACCCACCATGTGTACCACTACATTAATGTAATTGATCAAGAAATTAAAACGCATAACCCGATTCGTGTTTCAAATTCAGATCTTCCAGTGGCTAACAAAATAGATCCGCAGCGAGCCATCCCGGGCATGGCAAAATAGATCCGGGTTGCGAGCAGAAAGTAATGTTGCAGCCATAGGTAGGGTGTAGAGAAAGATCAACTTAATATAAAGGAGCTACGTTCAAAAGTCTGATGACAGCAGGGAAGAAGCTGCTATGGTTTCGGTTGATAAGTGATCTCAGAAATTTCTCTCATTTTCTGATGTGAGAAGGTGGAATTGAGTATGTCCAAGCACGCAGCATTGTTCATGATGCTGGCTGCTTTTCCAAGGCAGAGTAATGGACTAGGCTACATTCACAATCCCTGCTCAAATCCAACAAACAAGCACTCAAGCTGTCTCACGGCTCTGATACCACGTCCTTGTTCATTCATTCACTTCTAACAATTTCTCCACTGTCAACGTCGCAAGAGTAGATGTATATGACTTAAGGTTAGGCTGTAAATATGAGAGTGGGAGAGAAAGAAACAGAGAGAGAGAGACAGCAAAATGTTCATTGTAATTTCCACTTTCAGCATTGATCGATAACCCACTTTGGCAATTCACCGACCCCCATTGTTCAATGTCCTCTCTACCAAGTCTATCCTCAAACATAAGACCTGAGTTGATAACTGTAGCAAAGGAAACACGCAGTAACCAAGCATTGTGCTTAATTTGGGGGTTATTCCAGAGGCACAACAGAAATTCATCCCAAGGAGGAGGAAACATGCTAAGGGGAGGACAAGGGGTCCATGGCTGATGAGGGAAGTCAAGCACAGCATAAAAGAAAAAGAAAAAGCATACAAAATGGCGATGATAAGTGAGAAGCCAGAGGATTGAGAAGCCTTTTAAAGCGAGCAGAGAACAACTAAAAAAGCTATAAGGGGGGAGAAGATGAAATATGAGTGTAAGCTAGCTACTAATATAAAGGAAGATAGGAAGAGTTTTTTTTCAATATTTAAAAGGTAAGAGAGAGGCAAAAATAGACATTGGATCACGATAAAATGAGGCTGGAGAAGTAACAACAGGAAACAAAGAAATGGCAGATGAACTGAATAGTTACTTTGCATCAGTCTTCATGATGGAAAACACCAGTGGGATGCCAGAGCTCCAGGAGAATCGGGGGCACAGGTGAGTGTAGTGGCCATCACTAAGTAGAAGGTTCTGGGGAAACTGAAAGGTCTTATGGTGCATAAATCACCTGGACTGGATGGACCACACCCTAAGGTTCTAAAAGAGATAGCTGAGGAAATTGTGGAGGCATTGGTGGTGATTGTTCAGGAATCATTGGAGGCAGGGAGGGTTCCAGAGGACTGGAAAGTAGCTAATGTGACACCGCTGTTTAAGAAGGGAGGGAGGCAAGAAATGTGAATTTAGAGGCCAGTGAGCCTGACTTTGGTCACTGGCAAGATTTTAGAGTAAATTATTAAAGATGAGATCGCGGAATACTTGGAAGTGTATGATAAAATAGGACTGAGTCAGCATGGCTTCATCAAGGAGACGTCATGTCTGACAAATTTGTTAGAATTCTTTGAGGAGGTAACAAGGAAGTTAGATAAAAGAGAACCAGCGGACGTGATTTATTTAGATTTCCAGAAGGCCTTTAATCAGGTGCCGCATAGGAAACTGTTCAATAAGTTAAGAGCCCATGTTGTTAAGGGTAAGATCCTGGCATGGATAGAGGATTGGCTGACTGGCAGAAGGCAGAGAGTGGGGATAAAGGGGTCCTTTTCAGAATGGCAGCTGATGACTAGTGGTGTGCTTCAGGGGTCGGTGCTGGGACCACAACTTTTCACAATATACATTAATGATTTTGAAGAAGGAACTGAAGGCACTGTTGCTAAGTTTGCAGATGATACAAAGATAGGTAGAGGGACAGGTAGTATTGAGGAAGCAGGGGGCTGCAGAAGTACCTGAACAGGTTAGGAGAGTGGACAAAGAAGTGGCAGATGGAGTACAATGTGGAAAAGTGTAAGGTTATGCACTTTGGAAGGAGGAATGGAGGCAGAGACAATTTTCTAACTGGGGAATTGCTGAGGAAATCAGAAACACAAAGGGACTTGAGAATCCTTGTTCAATGTTTTCTTAAGGTTAGCATGCAGGTTCAGTCAGCAGTTAGGAAGGCAAACGCAATGTTAGCATTCATGTCGAGAGGTCTTGAATACAAGACCGGCGATGTACTTCTGTGGCTGGACCAGGCTCTGGTCAGACCCCATTTGGTGCATTGTGAGCAGTTTTGGGCTCCGTATCTAAGGAAGGATGTGCTGGCATGGGAAAGAGCCCAGAGGAGGTCCACAAGTATGATCCCTGGAATGAAGAGCTTGTCGTATGAGGAACGGGTGAGGACTCTGGGCCTCTACTTGTTGGAGTTTAGAAGGAAGAGGGCGGATCTTATTGAAACTTGCAGGATACTGCAAGGCCTGTATACAGTGAACGATAACATGAGGCTGGAGAAGTGACAACAGGAAACAAAGAAATGGCAGATGAACTGAATAGTTACTTTGCATCAGTCTTCACCGTGGAAAACACCAGTGGGATGCCAGAGCTCCAGAAGAATCGGGGGCACAGGTGAGGGTGGTGGCCACCATTAAGATAGAGACAGATTCGTTCTTGATTAATAAGGGAATGAGGGGTTATGGGGAAAAGGCAGGAGAATGAGGATGAGAAAAATATCAATCATGATTGAACTGCGCAGCAGACTCGATGGGCCGAGTGGCAAAATTCTGCTCCTATGTCTCATGGTCTTCTGGTATCATAGCTTCCACTTGGCAAAAAACTGCGTCACATTCAGAGATCTGGAAAATCAAAGGTCTCTGTTCCACTCTGCTGTAATGCGCGCAGTAAACGCGGGTATTTCAGGGGCAGACAGCCGAGCTGCTGCGTGCCATTCCAACAGAGAAAACGGCTCCTTATTTTCATCGGCACTGATACTCGGGCTGAGGACAGGACTGAGTGAATATATTCATGATGTGGAGATGCCGGCGTTGGACTGGGGTGAACACAGTAAGAAGTTTAACAACACCAGGTTAGCAAAAGCTACCAAATAAACTTTTGCTACCAAATAAACCTGTTGGACTTTAACCTGGTGTTGTTAAACTTCTGATTGTGAATATATTCAGACAGGTTCCATGAATACAAACAAAAATTCGCACAAATGAATTTTAAGATGTCAATTAGACTATCTTGAGCATTCAAAGTTGAAGCGTGCTCAAATTATTACCAGTTGAGTCAGTGAAGCAGCCGATTATATTTGCAGTGAAGTCTGCATTCGAGCTCTTGCTGCTGTTTGAACCGAAGGCGGCTGAATCAAGGATTGTGTTTGCCGGGTGCTGTGGCGCGCACCTGTAATCCCGCTGCTGGGAGGCTGAGGCTGCTGGATTGCTTGAGGTCGGGAGTTCTGGGCTGTTGCTCTCTGTGCCGATCGGGTGTCCACACTAAGATCAGTATCCGCATGGTGTTCCAAGAGGACTCTGGGAGCGCCAGGTGTGCTAAAGAGGGGTGAACCGGCCCAGGTCGGAAACGGAGCAGGTCAAATCCCCTGTGCTCTTCAGTGGTGGGATTGCACCTGTGAATAGAGACAGCAGTGCAGCCTGACCAATACAGCGAGACGCATCCTTTTCTCCACACCTTCAATCGCAGCAAACAAAATATTTTCCCGTTCCCATCAATGCAGACAAACCCGATGCCTCTCTGCCTGCCTCCACACTCACTCCCTCTGCTGCCCCTTTCATTCACTCTCACATCCAATGCTATCACCACAGCAAACTACGCAAGTACACCAAAAAAAAGTACACACACTTTTTACCAACCAACTCTCCACCTGCCCTGCACGCTCACACGCTCCATTCTGCAACTCCCACTTACCTCACTCTCCCCATTCTTTGCCTCCTCAATATCCACCTCACTTTTACTGCTCCCTGCTGCTCACGGCAGGAACTGCACTTTTAAAATCTTCAACTTGTACAATCATGTCAGCCACGGCCACAAGAGAGCGCCAACCTATTCACTTCCTCCACACTACTCATATCGCGCACACACTTCCCAGCACATCCACCAAGCATTCAACCTGTCTCTCGGCTCTCATAACTCCTTCTCGTTTATACATTCCCTTCTGACAATTTCTCCATTGTCAACTTCGAAAGTCTGGACGATTTTGACTTCACCTAATGCTGTAAATGAGAGATTGGGAGAGAAAGAAATAGAGAGAGACAGCAAAATGTTCATTGTAATTTCCAGTTTCAGCGTTGATCGCCAAGCCACTTTGGCAATTCACAGACACCCCATTGTTCGATGTCCCTCGACCGAGTCTATTCTCAAAGATAAGACCCGGGGTGGTGGCTGCACCGGAGGGAACGCGCAGTAACCAAGCATTGCGCTTAATAGAATTCACACGGCAAATAGTGCGTCACATTCAGGGATCTGGAAGAGGAAAGGTCTCTGTTCCACTCTGCTGTGATGCGCGCAGTAAACGCGGGTATTTCAGGGGCAGACAGCCGAGCTGCTGCGTGCCATTCCAACAGAGAAAACGGCTTCTTATTTTCATCGGCACTGATACTCGGGCTGAGGACTGGACTGAGTGAATATATTCAGACAGGTTCCATGAATACAAAGAATAATTCGCACAAATAAATTTAAGTTGTCAATTCGACTAACTTGAGCGCACAAAGTTGAAGCTTCCTCAAATTATCGTCAGTTGAGTCAGTGAAGCAGCCGATTATATTTGCAGTGAAGTCTGCATTCGAGCTCTTGCTGCTGTTTGAACCGAAGGCGGCTGAATCAAGGATTGCGTTTGCCGGGTGCTGTGGCGCGCACCTGTAATCCCGCTGCTGGGAGGCTGAGGCTGCTGGATTGCTTGAGGTCGGGAGTTCTGGGCTGTTGCTCTCTGTG
The DNA here is from genome assembly GCF_964213995.1 of Mustelus asterias. Lineage (NCBI taxonomy): Eukaryota > Metazoa > Chordata > Chondrichthyes > Carcharhiniformes > Triakidae > Mustelus > Mustelus asterias. The sequence continues at coordinate 108,665,804 of NC_135809.1, read as the reverse complement.
CTGATCGGGTGTCCGCACTAAGATCAGTATCCGCATGGTGTTCCAAGAGGACTCTGGGAACACCAAGTGTGCTAAAGAGGGGTGAACCGGCCCAGGTCGGAAACGGAGCAGGTCAAATCCCCTGTGCTCTTCAGTGGTGGGATTGCACCTGTGAATAGAGACAGCAGTGCAGCCTGACCAATACAGCGAGACGCATCCTTTTCTCCACACCTTCAATCGCAGCAAACAAAATATTTTCCCGTTCAGATCAATGCAGACAAACCCGATGCCTCTCTGCCTGCCTCCACACTCACTCCCTCTGCTGCCCCTTTCATTCACTCTCACATCCAATGCTATCACCACAGCAAACTACGCAAGCACACCAAAAACAAGTACACACACTTTTTACCAACCAACTCTCCACCTGCCCTGCACGCTCACACGCACCATTCGGCAATTCCCACTTTCCTCACTCTCCCCATTCTTTGCCTCCACAATATCCACCTCACTTTTACTGCTCCCTGCTGCTCACGGCAGGAACTGCACTTTTAAAATCTTCAACTTGCACAACCATGTCAGCCACGGCCACCAGAGAGCGCGAATCTATTCACCACCTCCACACTACTCATATCGCGCACACACTTCCCAGCACATCCACCAAACATTCAACCTGTCTCTCATAAGAACATAAGAACATAAGAAATAGGAGCAGGAGTAGGCCATCTAGCCCCTCGAGCCTGCCCCGCCATTCAATAAGATCATGGCTGATCTGACGTGGATCAGTACCACTTACCCGCCTGATCCCCATAACCCTTAATTCCCTTACCGATCAGGAATCCATCCATCCGCGCTTTAAACATATTCAGCGAGGTAGCCTCCACCACCTCAGTGGGCAGAGAATTCCAGAGATTCACCACCCTCTGGGAGAAGAAGTTCCTCCTCAACTCTGTCTTAAACCGACCCCCCTTTATTTTGAGGCTGTGTCCTCTAGTTTTATCTTCCTTACTAAGTGGAAAGAATCTCTCCGCCTCCACCCTATCCAGCCCCCGCATTATCTTATAAGTCTCCATAAGATCCCCCCTCATCCTTCTAAACTCCAACGAGTACAAACCCAATCTCCTCAGCCTCTCCTCATAATCCAAACCCCTCATCTCCGGTATCAACCTGGTGAACGTTCTCTGCACTCCCTCCAATGCCAATATATCCTTCCTCATATAAGGGGACCAATACTGCACACAATATTCCAGCTGCGGCCTCACCAATGCCCTGTACAGGTGCATCAAGACATCCCTGCTTTTATATTCTATCCCCTTCGCAATATAGGCCAACATCCCATTTGCCTTCTTGATCACCTGTTGTACCTGCAGACTGGGCTTTTGCGTCTCATGCACAAGGACCCCCAGGTCCCTTTGCACGGTAGCATGTTTTAATTTGTTTCCATTGAGATAATAATCCCATTTGTTATTATTTCCTCCAAAGTGTATAACCTCGCATTTCTCAATGTTATACTCCATTTGCCATATCCTCGCCCACTCACTCAGCCTGTCCAAATCTCTCTGCAGATCTTCTCCGTCCTCCACACGATTCACTTTTCCACTTATCTTTGTGTCGTCTGCAAACTTCGTTACCCTACACTCCGTCCCCTCCTCCAGATCATCTATATAAATGGTAAACAGTTGCGGCCCGAGTACCGATCCCTGCGGCACGCCACTAGTTACCTTCCTCCAACCGGAAAAACACCCATTTATTCCGACTCTTTGCTTCCTGTCGGATAGCCAGTCCCCAATCCACTTTAACACACTACCCCCAACTCCGTGTGCCCTAATCTTCTTCAGCAGCCTTTTATGGGGCACCTTATCAAACGCCTTTTGGAAATCCAAAGACACCGCATCCACCGGTTCTCCTCCATCAACCGCCCTAGTCACATCTTCATAAAAATCCAACATGTTCGTCAAGCACGACTTTCCCCTCATGAATCCATGCTGCGTCTGATTGATCGAACCATTTCTATCCAGATGCCCTGCTATCTCCTCTTTAATAATGGATTCCAGCATTTTCCCTACTACAGACGTTAAGCTGACCGGCCTATAGTTACCCGCCTCTTGTCTCCTTCCTTTTTTAAACAGCGGTGTAACATTAGCCGTTTTCCAATCAACCGGCACTACCCCAGAATGCAACGAGTTTTGATAAATAATCACTAACGCATCCACTATTACCTCTGACATTTCTTTCAATACCCTGGGATGCATTCCATCCGGACCCGGGGACTTGTCCACCTTCAGTCCCATTAGTCTACCCAGCACTGCCTCTCTGGTAACATTGATTGTATTAAGTATTTCTCCTGCTGCCAACCCTCTATCGTTAATATTTGGCAAACTATTTGTGTCCTCCACCGTGAAGACCGACACAAAAAACTTATTTAAAGACTCAGCCATATCCTCATTTCCCACTATTAACTCCCCCCTCTCGTCCTCCAAGGGTCCAACATTCACTCTAGCCACTCTATTCCTTTTTATATATTTATAAAAACTTTTACTATCATTTTTTATATTAATTGCTAGCCTAGCTTCATAGTCTATCATAGAAATCATACAGTGCAGAAGGAGGCCATTCGGCCCATCGAGTCTGCACCGACCACAATCCCACACAGGCCCTACCCCCACATATTTACCCACTAATCTACGCATCTCAGGGGCAATTTTAACCTGGCCAATCAACCTAACCCGCACATCTTTGGACTGTGGGAGGAAACCGGAGCACACCCACGCAAACACGAGGAGAATGTGCAAACTCCACACAGACAGTGACCCAAGCCGGGAATCAAACCCGGGACCCTGGAGCTGTGAAGCAGCAGTGCTAACCACTGTGCTACCGTGCCGCCCCAATCCTTCCTTTCTTTATCGCTTTCTTAGTCTCTCTTTGTTGTTTCTTAAATTTTTCCCAATCACTTGTTTCTCCACTATTTTTGGCCACTCTGTACGCAGCTGTTTTTATTTTAATACTCTCCTTTATTTCCTTCGTTATCCACGGCCGGTTCTCCCTTTTCTTACAATCCTTGTTTTTTGCTGGAATATATTTTTGCTGAGAACTGAAAAGGATCTCCTTAAAAATCCTCCACTGTTCCTCAGCTATCCTACCTGCCAGCGTGCTCTCCCAGTCTACCTTAGCCAATTCATCCCTCATCCTATCATATTTCCCTCTGTTCAAACAGAGGACACTGGTTTGGGACCAAACTTTCTCCTCTTCCAACTGAATCAGAAATTCGACCATATTGTGGTCACTAGACCCAAGAGGGTCCTTCACAATAAGATCCTTAATTCTACCTACCTCGTTACACAATACCAGATCCAAAATAGCTCGTTCCCTCGTCGGTTCCGTAACATGCTGTTCAAGGAAACTATCCCGACAGCATTCTAAGAACTCTTCCTCCATTCCACCCTTACCGACTTGAGTCTGCCAGTCAATGTGCATGTTGAAGTCCCCCATGATTATTGCCGTTCCGTTTTTACACGCATCCCTTATCTGCTTGTTTATAGCCCTCCCTACCTCAACATTATTATTTGGGGGCCTATATACCACACCTACTAGTGTCTTTCTCCCTCTACTATTCCTCATCTCTACCCATAATGATTCCACGTTTTGTTCCTCAGAGCCTATGTCATCCCTCAGTACTACCCTGATATTATCTCTTATTAATAGCGCGACCCCACCACCTTTTCCTTCTTGTCTATTCTTCCTAAACGCCTGATACCCCTGGATATTCATCTCCCAGTCCTGGTCACCTTTCAGCCACGTTTCTGTAATGGCCACCAGATCGTACCCACTTGTGCTGATTTGCACCATCAACTCATTTACCTTGTTCCGAATGCTTCATGCATTCAGGCAAAGTGTCCTTATTCCAGCTTTTATCTGGACCCGCTTTGATGAGTCGCGAATACCCTCTCCCTCTACTCCCTTATCTAAATTACCGCCTTCATTCACTTGCACCCTCTCCTCTACCATTAATTTTGTAATTCCCCTTACCCCTGCATCCTCCCCCCCATCAATTAGTTCCTTGATCCTAGTCAACTCTTCTAGCTCCCCTCCCCCCAACCTCTCGGCTCTCATAACTCCTCCTTTCTTCATTCCCTTCTGACAATTTCTCCACTGTCAACGTCGAAAGCCTCGACGTTTATGACTTCATCTCATGCTGTAAATGAGAGAGTGGGAGAGAAAGAAATAGAGAGAGAGAGACAGCAAAATGTTCATTGTAATTTCAATTTCAGCGTTGATCGCTCACCCACTTTGGCAATTCACCAACCTACATTGTTGAATATCCCCTCTACGGAGTCTATCCCAAGGAGGAGGAACCATGCCAAGGGGAGGACGAGGCATCCACGGCTGACGAGGGAATTCAAGAACAACATTAAAGCAAAAGAAAAAGAATACAAAGTGGCGAGGATTAGTGGGAAGCTGGAGGATTGGGATTTTTAAAAATACGAGCAGAGGACAACTATAAAAGGAATAAGCGGGGGGGGGGGGAGATGAACTATGTGTGCATGGTACCACTAATATAAAAGAAGATAGGAAGAGTTTTTTTCAACATATAAAAGATAAGAGAGAGGCAAAAATAGAAATTGGATCACGATAAAATGAGGCTGGAGAAGTAACAATAGGAAACAAAGAAATGGCAGATGGACTGAATCGTCACTTTGCATCAGTCCTCACGGTGGAAGACACCAGTGGGATGCCAGAGCTCCAGGAGAATCAAGGGGAACAGGTGACTGCAGTGGCGATCACGAAGGAGAAGGTTCTGGGGAAACTGAAAGGTCTAAAGGTGGATAAATCACCTGGACTGGATGGGCAACACTCCAGGATTCTAAAAAAGATAACTGAGGAAATTGTGGAGGCATTGGCAGTGATCTTTCAGCAATCCCAGAGGACTGGAAAGTAGCTAATGTAACACCGCTGTTTAAGAAAGGAGGGAGGCAAGAAATGTGAAATTAGAGGCCAGTGAGCCTGACTTCACTCATTGGCAAGGATATAGAGTCAATTATGAAAGATGAGGATGCAGAATACTTGGAAGTGCATGATAAAATAGGACTGAGTCAGCATGGCTTCGTCAAGGGGAGGTCATGTCTGACAAATCTGTTAGAATTCTTTGAGGAGATAACAAGGGCATTAGATGAAGGAGAACCAGTGGACCTGATTTATTCAGATCCCAGAAGGACTTTGCAAATGATGCCGCATAGGAGATTGTTCAATATGTTAAGAGCATATGGTGTTAAACTTAAGGACCTGGCATGGAGAGAGGATTGGCAGATTGGCAGGAGGGAGAGTGTGGGGATAAAGGGGTCCTTTTCAGGATGGCAGCTGGTGATGAGAAGTGTGCTTCAGGGATCGGTGCTGGGACCACAACTTTTCACAACATACATTAATGATTTGGAAGAAGGAACTGAAGGCACTGTTGCTACGTTTGCAGGTGATACCAAGATATGTAGAGGGGCAGGTAGTATTGAGGAAGCAGGGGGCTGCAGATGGACCTGAACAGGTTAGGAGAGGGGGCAAAGAAGTGGCCGATGGAGTACAATGTGGAAAAGTGTGATGTTATGCACTTTGGAGGGAGAAATGGAGGCATAGACGATTTTCAAACTGGGGAAATGCTTAGGAAATCAGAAACACAAAGGGACTTGGGAATGCTTCTTCTCCAGCTTCATGTGCAGATTTTGTCGGCAGTTAGGAAGGCAAATGCAATGTTAGCATTCATGTCGAACGGGCCAGAAAACAATCGCAGGGATGTATTTCTGAGGCTGCATAAGGCTCTGGTCAAACCCCATTTGGACTATTGCGAGCAGTTTTGGGCCCGTATCTAAGGAAGGATGTGCTGGCCTTGGAAAGGGTCCAGAGGATGTTCACAGGAATAATCCCCAGAATGAAGAGCTTGTCGTATGATGGACGGTTGAGGACTCTGGCTCTGTACTCGTTGGAGTTGAGAAGGAAGAGGGAGAAACTTGCAGGATACTGAGAGGCCTGGATAGAGTGGACGTGAAGAGGATGTTTTGATTTTGATTTGATTTGATTTGTTATTCTCACATGTATTAACATACAGTGAAAAGTATTGTTTCTTGCATGCTATACAGACAAAACATACCATTCATGGAGAAGGAAAACAAGAGAGTGCAGAATGTAATGTTACATTCATAGCTAGGGTGGAGAGAAAGTTCAACTTAATGCAAGGTAAGTCCATTCAAATTCTGATAGCAGCAGGGAAAATGCTGTTCTTGAGTCGTTGGTACATGACGTAAGACTTTTGTATCTTTTCCCGAAGGAAGTAGGTGGAAGAGAGAATGTCCGGGGTGCATGGCGTCCATAATTATGCTGGATGCTTTGCCAAGGCAGTGGGAAGTTCAGATAGAGTTAGGGGATGGGAGGCTGGTTTGCGTGATGGATTTGGCTACAGTCACGACCTTTTGTAGTTTCTTGCGGTCTTGGGCAGAGCAGAAGCCATACCAAGATGTGATACAACCAGAAAGAATGCTTGCTATGGTGCATCTGTAAAAGTTGATGAGAGTCATAGCTGACATGCCAAATTTCCTTCATCTTCTGAGAAAGTAGAGGCGTTGGTGGGCTTTCTTAACAATAATGTCAGCATGGGGGGACCAGGACAGGTTGTTGGTGATCTGGACACCTAAAAACTTGAAGCTTCCAAACTTTTCTATTTCATCCCTGTTGATGTAGACAGAGGCATGCTCTCATTTACACTTCCTGAATTTGATGACAATCTCCTTCGTTTTGTTGACATGGACGCAGTGTTTATTGTTGTCACACCATTTCACCAGATTCTCTATCTCATTCCTGTACCCTGTCTCATCATTGTCTGAAATCCAACCCATTACGGTGCTGTCATCAGCAAACTTGAAAACCAAATTGGAGGGGAATTTGGCCACACAGTCATAGGTATTGTAAGGAGTATAGTAGGGGGCTGACAACACAGCTTTGTGGGGCACCAGTGTTGAGGATGATCGTGGAGGAGGTGTTGTTGCCTATCCTTACCGATTATGCTCTGTGAGTTAGGCAGTGCAGGATCCAGCCACAGAGCATGGTGCCGATGCCCAGGCCACAGAGTGTGGAGGTGAGTTTGGTGGGAATAATAGTATTGAAGGCCGAGCTGTGGTCAATAAATAGGAGTCTGACATAGGTGTCCTTGTTATCTAGGTGTTCCAGCGTTGAGTGCAGTGTTGATGTTTCCAGTAGTAGGAAAAACTAGGACCAGAGAGCACAACCTCAGGCTAAAGGGACAATCATTTGAAACAGAGATGAGGAGGAACTTCTTCAGCCAGAGAGTGGTGAATTTGTGGAACTCTTGGCCGCAGAAATGAGTGTCATAAAGGCAGGGATAGATAGGTTCTTGATTAATGAGGGGAACAGGCGTTATGGGGAAAAGGCAGGAGAATGAGGATGAGAAAAATATCAGCCATGATTAAATGGCGGAGCAGACTCGATGGGCCGTGTGGCAAAATTCTGCTCCTATGTCTCATGGTCTTCTGGTATCAGAGCTTCCACTTGGCAAAAAACTGCGTCACATTCAGAGATCTGGAAAAGGAAAGGTCTCTGTTCCACTCTGCTGTGATGCGCCCAGTAAACGCGGGTATTTCAGGGGCAGACAACCGAGCTGCTGCGTGCCATTCCAACAGAGAAAACGGCTCCTAATTTTCATCGGCACTGATACTCGGGCTGAGGACTGGACTGAGTGAACATATTCAGACAGGTTCCATGAATACACAGAAAAGTTCGCACAAACGAATTTTAAGATGTCAATTAGACTAACTTGAGCGCACAAAGTTGAAGCGTGCTCAAATTATTACCAGTTGAGTCAGTGAAGCAGCCGATTATATTTGCAGTGAAGTCTGCATTCGAGCTCTTGCTGCTGTTTGAACCGAAGGCGGCTGAATCAAGGTTTGCGTTTGCCGGGTGCTGTGGCGCGCACCTGTAATCCCGCTGCTGGGAGGCTGAGGCTGCTGGATTGCTTGAGGTCGGGAGTTCTAGGCTGTTGCTCTCTGTGCCGATCGGGTGTCCACACTAAGATCAGTATCCGCATGGTGTTCCAAGAGGACTCTAGGAGCACCAGGTGTGCTAAGGAGGGGTGAACCGGCCCAGGTCGGAAACGGAGCAGGTCAAATCCCCTGTGCTCTTCAGTGGTGGGATTGCACCTGTGAATAGAGACAGCAGTGCAGCCTGACCAATACAGCGAGACGCATCCTTTTCTCCACACCTTCAATCGCAGCAAACAAAATATTTTCCCGTTCAGATCAATGCAGACAAACCCGATGCCTCTCTGCCTGCCTCCACACTCACTCCCTCTGCTGCCCCTTTCATTCACTCTCACATCCAATGCTATCACTACAGCAAACTACCCCAGCACACCAAAAACAAGTACACACACTTTTTACCAACCAACTCTCCACCTGCCCTGCACGCTCACACGCACTATTCTGCAACTCCCACTTTTCTCACTCTCCCCATTCTTTGCCTCCTCAATATCCACCTCACTTTTACTGCTCCCTGCTGCTCACGGCAGGAACTGCACTTTTAAAATCTTCAACTTGCACAGTCATGTCAGCCACGGCCACAAGAGAGCGCCAACCTATTCACCTCGTCCACACGACTCATATCGCGCACACACTTCCTAGCACAACCACCAAACATTCAAGCTGTCTCTCGGCTCTCATAACTCCTTCTCGTTTATTCATTCCCTCTGACAATTTCTCCACTGTCAACGTCGAAAGACTGGACAATTTTGACTTAACCTAAGGCTGTAAATGTGAGAGTGGGAGAGAAAGAAATAGAGAGAGAGAGAAAGCAAAATGTTCATTGTAATTTCCACTTTCAGCGTTGATCGCTAACCCACTTTGGCAATTCACAGACACCCTATTGTTCGATGTCCTCTCTACCGAGTCAATCCCAAGGAATAGGAACCATGCCAAGGGGAGGACGAGGCATCCACGGCTCACGAGGGAGGTCAAGGACAACATAAAAGCAAAAGAAAAAGAATCCAATGTGGGGAGGATTAGTGGGAAGCTGCAGGATTTAGAATTTTTAAAATGCGAGCAGAGGACAACTATAAAAGCGATAAGGGGGGAAAAGATGAAATATGAGTGCAAGGTAGCCACTAATATAAAAGAAGATAGGAAGAGATTTTTGCAAAACAGAAAAGATAAGAGAGGCAAAAATAGACATTGGATCACGATAAAATGAGGCTGAAGAAGTGACAATAGGAAACAAAGAAATGGCAGATGGACTGAATCGTCACTTTGCATCAGTCCTCACGGTGGAAGACACCAGTGGGATGCCAGAGCTCCAGGAGAATCAAGGGGAACAGGTGACTGCAGTGGCCATCACGAAGGAGAAGGTTCTGGGGAAACTGAAGGGTCGAAAGGTGGATAAATCACCTGGACTGGATGGATTACACCCCAGGATTCTAAAAAAGACAACTGAGGAAATTGTGGAGACATTGGCAGTGATCTTTCAGGAATCACAGAGGACTGGAAAGTAGCTAATGTAACACCGCTGTTTAAGCAGGGAGGGAGGCAGGAAATGTGAAATTAGACGCCAGTGAGCCTGACTTCGCTCATTGGCAAGTTTATGGAGTCAATTATGAAAGATGAGATTGCAGAATACTCGGAAGTGCATGATAAAATAGGACTGAGTCAGCATGGCTTCGTCAAGGGGTTTTCATGTCTGACAAATCTCTAAGAATTCTTTGAGGAATTGACAAGGAAGTTAGACAAAGGGGAACCAGTGGACGTGATTTATTTTGATTCCCAGAAGGCCTTTGGCAATGTGTCGCTCAGGAGACTGTTCAATATGTTAAGAGCACATGTTGTTAAGCTTAAGTTCCTGGCATGGATAGAGGATTGGCTGATTGGCAGGAGGCAGAGTGTGGGGATAAAGGGGTGCTTTTCAGGATGGCAGCCGGTGACGAGCAGTGTGCTTCAGGTGTCGGTGCTGGGATCACAACTTTTCACAATACACATTAATGATTTGGAAGAAGGCACTGTTGCTACGTTTGCAGGTGATATCAAGATATGTAGAGGGGCAGGTAGTATTCAGGAAGCAGGGTGCTGCAGAAGGGCCTGAACAGGTTAGGAGAGTGGGCAAAGAAGTGGCAGGTGGAGTACAATGTGGAAAAGTGTGAGGTTATGCACTGTGGAAGGAGTAATGGAGGCACAGACTATTTTCGAACTGGGGAAATGCTTAGGAAATCAGAAACACAAAGGGGCTTGGGAGTGCTTGTTCTCAAGGTTAACATGCAGATTCAGTCGGCAGTTAGGAAGGCAACTGCAATGCGAGCACTCATGTCGAGAGGGCGAGAATACAATAGCAGGGATGTATTTCTGAGGCTGCATAAGGCTCTGGTCAAACCCCATTTGGACTATTGTGAGCAGTTCAGGGCCCGTGTCTAAAGAAGGATGTGCTGGCCTTGGAAAGGGTCCAGAGGAGGCTCACAGGAATGATCCCCAGAATGAAGAGCTTGTCGTATGAGGGACGGTTGAAGACTCTGGCTCTGTACTCATTGGAGTTTAGAAGGAAGAGGGGGAAACTTGCAGGATACTGCGAGGCCTGGATAGAGTGGATGTGAAGAGGATGTTTTGATTTTGATTTGATTTAATTTATTATTCGCACATGTACTAACATACAGTGAAAAGTATTGTTTTTTGCGTGCAATACAGACAAAACATGCGGTTCATGGAGGAGGAAAACAGGAGAGTGCAGAATGTAGTGTTACAGTCATAGCTAGGGTGCAGAGACAGTTCAACTTCATGCAACGTAAGTCCATTGAAAAGTCTGACAGCAGCAGGGAAGAAGCTGTTCTTGAGTCGGTTGGTACATGACGTCAGACTTTTGTATCTTTTTGCTGAAGGAAGAAGCTGGAAGAGAGAATGTCCGGGGTGCATGTGGTCCTTAATTATGCTGGCTGCTTTGCCGAGGCAGTGGGAAGTGCAGATAGAGTCAATGGATGGAAGGCTGGTTTGCGTGATGGATTCGGCAACATTCACGATTTTTGGTAGTTTCTTGCGGTCTTGGCAGAGCAGGAGCCATACCAAGCTCTGATACAACCAGAAAGAATGCTTGCTATGGTGCATCTGTAAAAGTTGATGAGAGTCATAGCTGACATGCCAAATTTCCTTAGTCTTCTGAGAAAGTAAAGGTGTTGGTGGGTTTTCTTAACTATAGTGTCGGCATGGGGGGGACCAGGACAGGCTGTTGGTGATCTGGACACTTAAAAACTTGAAGCTCCCGACCTTTTCTATTTCATCCCTGTTGATGTAGACAGAGGCATGTTCTCATTTACGCTTCCAGAATTTGATGACAATCTCCTTCGTTTTGTTGACATGGACGCAGTGTTAATTTTTGCCATACCATTTCAGCAGATTCTCTATCTCATTCCTGTACCCTGTCTCATCATTGTTTGAGATCCAACCCACTACGGTGCTGTCACCAGCAAACTTGAAAAACAAATTGGAGGGGAATTTGGCCACACAGTCATAGGTATTATAAGTAGTAGGGGGCTGACAACACAGCTTTGTGGGGCACCGGTGTTGAGGATGATCGTGGAGGAGGTGTTGTTGCCTATCCTGACTGATTATGCTCTGTGAGTTAGGAAGTGCAGGATCCAGTCACAGAGCGTGGTGCCGATGCCCAGGCCACGGAGTTTGGAGATGGGTTTATTGGGAATAATAGTATTAAAGGCTGAGCTGTAGCCAATAAATAGGAGTCTGACATAGGTGTCCTTGTTATCTAGGTGTTCCAGCGTTGAGTGCAGTGTTGATGTTTCCACGAGTAGGAAAAACTAGGACCAGAGAGCACAACCTCAGGCTAAAGGGACAATCATTTGAAACAGAGATGAGGAGGAATTTCTTCAGCCAGAGAGTGGTGAATTTGTGGAACTCTTGGCCGCAGAAATGTGTGGAGGCCAGATCATTGAGTGTCATTAAGGCAGGGATAGATAGGTTCTTAATAAGGGGATCAGGGGTTATGGGGAAAAGGCAGGAGAATGAGGATGAGAAAAATATCAGCCATGATTAAATGGTGGAGCAGACTCGATGGGCCGAGTGGCAAAATTCTGCTCCTATGTCTCATGGTCTTCTGGTATCAGAGCTTCCACTTGGCAAAAAACTGCGTCACATTCCGAGATCTGGAAGAGGAAAGGTCTCTGTTCCACTCTGCTGTGATGCGCGCAGTAAACGCGGGTATTTCAGGGACAGACAGCCGAGCTGCTGCGTGCCATTCCAACAGAGAAAACGGCTCCTTATTTTCATCGGCACTGATACTCGGGCTGAGGACTGGACTGAGTGAATATATTCAGACAGGTTCCATGAATACAAAGAAAAATTCGCACAAATGAATTTTAAGATGTCAATTAGACTAACTTGAGCGCACAAAGTTGAAGCTTCCTCAAATTATCGTCAGTTGAGTCAGTGAAACAGCCGATTATATTTGCAGTGAAGTCTGCATTCGAGCTCTTGCTGCTGTTTGAACCGAAGGCGGCTGAATCAAGGATTGCGTTTGCCGGGTGTTGTGGCGCGCACCTGTAATCCCGCTGCTGGGAGGCTGAGGCTGCTGGATTGCTTGAGGTCGGGAGTTCTGGGCTGTTGCTCTCTGTGCCGATCGGGTGCCCACGCTAAGATCAGTATCCGCATGGTGTTCCAAGAGAATTCTGGGAGCGTCAGGTGTGCTAAGGGGGGGGTGAACCGGCCCAGGTCGGAAACGGAGCAGGTCAAATCTCCTGTGCTCTTCAGTGGTGGGGTTGCACCTGTGAATAGAGACAGCAGCGCAGCCTGACCAATACAGCGAGACGTATCCTTTTCTCCACACCTTCAACCGCAGCAAACAAAATATTTTTCCGTTCCCATCAATGCAGACAAACCCGATGCCTCTCTGCCTGCCTCCACACTCACTCCCTCTGCTGCCCCTTTCATTCACTCTCACATCCAATGCTATCACCACAGCAAACTACGCAAGTACACCAAAAACAAGTACACACACTTTTGACCAACCAACTCTCCACCTGCCCTGCACGCTCACACGCGCCATTCTGCAACTCCCACTTTCCTCACTCTCCCCATTCTTTGCCTCCTCAATATCCACCTCACTTTTACCGCTCCCTGCTGCTCACGGCAGAAACTGCACTTTTAAAATCTTCAACTTGCACAGTCATGTCAGCCACGGCCACAAGAGAGCGCGAACCTCGTCACCCCTTCCGCACATCTCATGTCGCGCACACACTTCCCAGCACATCCACCAAGCATTCAAGCTGCCTCTCGGCTCTCATATCTCCTTCTCCTTTATTCATTCCCTTCTGACAATTTCTCCACTGGCAATTCACCGACCTTCATTGTTCAATGTCACCTCGACCGAGTCTACCCCAAGGAGGAGGAAATATGCCAAGGGGAGGACGAGGCATCCACGTCTGACGAGGGAAGTCAAGGACAACATAAAAGCAAAGGAAAAAGAATACAAAGTGGCGAGGATGAGTGGGAAGCTGGAGGATTGGGATTTTTAAAAATGCGAGCAGAGGACAACTATAAAAGCAATAAGGAGGGGAAAGATGAAATATGAGTGCAAGGTAGCCAGTAATATAAAAGAAGATAGGAAGAGTTTTTTTCTATATATATATAAGATAAGAGAGAGGCAAAAATAGACATTGGATCACGATAAAATGAGGCTGGAGAAGTAACAATAGGAAACAATGAAATAGCAGACGGACTGATTCGTCACTTTGCATCAGTCATCACGGTGGAAGACACCAGTGGGATGCCAGAGCTCCAGGAGAATCAAGGGGAACAGGTGACTGCAGTGGCCATCACTAAGGAGAAGGTTCTGGGGAAACTGAAAGGTCTAAAGGTGGATAAATCACCTGCACTGTAACACTACTGTAACACCGCTGTTTAAGAAGGGAGGGAGGCAGGAAATGTGAAATTAGAGGCCAGTGAGCCTGACTTTGCTCATTGGCAAGGATATGGAGTCAATTATGAAAGATGAGGATGCAGAATACTTGGAAGTGCATGATAAAATAGGACTGAGTCAGCATGGCTTCGGCCAGGGGAGGTCATGCCTGACAAATCTCGTAGAATTCTTTGAGGAGATGACAAGGAAGTTAGATAAAGGAGAACCAGTGGACGTGATTTATTTAGATTCCCAGAAGGCCTTTGGGAATGTGCCACATAGGAGACTGTTCAATATGTTAAGAGCATATGATGTTAAGCTTATGATCCTGGCAGGTTAGGAGAGTGGGCAAAGTAGCGGCAGATGGAGTACAATGTGGAAAAGTGTAAGGTTATGCACTGTGGAAGGCGTGATGGAGGCACAGACTATTTTCGAACTGGGGAAATGCTTAGGAAATCAGAAACACAAAGGGGCTTGGGAGTGCTTCTTCTCAAGGTTAACGTGCAGAATCAAGAGGCAGTTAGGAAAGCAAATGTAATGTTAGCACTCATGTCGAGAGGGCGAGAATACAATCGCAGGGTTGTATTTCTGAGACTGCATAAGGCTCTGGTCAAACCCTATTTGGACCATTGCGAGCAGTTTTGGGCCCCGTATCGACGGAAGTATGTGCTGGCCTTGGAAAAGGTCCACTGGATGTTCACAGGAATAATCCCCAGAATGAAGAGGTTATCGTATGATGGACGGTTGAGGGCTCTGGCTCTGTACTCGTTGGAGTTTAGAAGGAAGACGGGGAAGCGAGGCCTTGATAGAGTGGACGTGAAGAGGATGTTTTGATTTTGATTTGATTTGATTTATTATTATCACATCTATTAAGATACAGTGAAAAGTATTGTTTCTTGCACGCTATACAGAATAAACATACTGTTCATGGAGAAGGAAAGCAAGAGAGTGCCGAATGTAGTGTTACATTCATAGCTAGGGTGTAGAGAAAGTTCAACTTAATGCAAGGTAAGTCCATTCAAAGTCTGATAGCAGTAGGGAAGAAGCTGTTCTTGAGTCAGTTGGTACATGATGTAAGACTTTTGTATCTTTTTCCTGAAGGAAGAAGGTGGAAGAGAGAATGTCCGCGGTGCATGGGGTCCTTAATTATGCTGGATGCTTTGCCGAGGCAGTGGGAAGTCCAGACAGAGTCAATGGATGGGAGGCTGGTTTGTGTGATGGATTGGGCTACATTCACGACCTTTTGTAGTTTCTTGCAGTCTTGGGCAGAGCAGGAGCCATACCAAGCTGTGATACATCCAGAAAGAATGCTTGCTATGGTGGATCTGTAAAAGTTGATGAGAGTCATAGCTGACATGCCAAATTTCCTTAGTCTTCTGAGAAAGTAGAGGCACTGATGGGCTTTCTTAACTATAGTGTCGGCATGGGGGGACCAGGACAGGTTGTTGGTGATCTGGACACCCAAAAACCTGAAGCTCCCGACCTTTTCTATTTCATCCCTGTTGATGTAGACAGAGGCATGTTCTCATTTACACTTCCTGAATTTGATGACAATCTCCTTCGTTTTGTTGACATGGACGCAGTGTTTATTGTTGTCACACCATTTCACCAGATTCTCTATCTCATTCCTGTGCCCTGTCTCATCATTGTTTGAGATCCAACCCACTACGTTGCTGTCATCAGCAAACTTGAAAACCAAATTGGAGGGGAATTTGGCCACACTGTCATAGGTATTACAAGGAGTATAGTAGGGGGCTGACAACACAGCCTTGTGGGGCACCAGTGTTGAGGATGATCGTGGAGGAGGTGTTGTTGCCTATCCTTACTGGTTATGCTCTGTGAGTTAGGCAGTGCAGGATCCAGCCACAGTGTGTGGTGCCGATGCCCAGACCATGGAGTTTGGAGATGATTTTAGTGGGAATAATAGTATTGAATGCCGAGCTGTAGCCAATAAATAGGAGTCTGACATAGGTGTCCTTGTTATCTCGGTGTTCCAGCGTTGAGTGAAGTGTTGATGTTTCCACTAGTAGGAAAACTAGGACCAGAGAGCACAACCTCAGGCGAAAGGGACAATCATTTGAAACAGAGATGAGGAGGAAATTCTTCAGCCAGAGAGTGGTGAATTTGTGGAACTCTTGGCCACAGAAATGTGTGGAGGCCAGATCATTGAGTGTCATTAAGGCAGGGATAGATAGGTTCTTGATTAATAAGTGGATCAGGGGTTATGTGGAAAAGGCAGGAGAATGAGGATGAGAATAATATCAGCCATGATTAAATGGCGGAGCAGACTCGATGGGCCGAGTGGCAAAATTCTGCTCCTATGTCTCATGGTCTTCTGGTATCAGAGCTTCCACTTGGCAAAAAACTGTGTCACATTCAAAGATCTGGAAAAGGAAAGGTCTCTGTTCCACTCTGCTGTGATGCGCGCAGTAAACGTGTATATTTCTGGGGCAGACAGCCGAGCTGCTGCGTGCCATTCCAACAACGAACCGGCTCCTTATTTTCAACGGCACTGATACTCGGGCTGAGGACTGGACTGAGTGAACATATTCAGACAGGTTCCATGAATACAAACAAAAATTCGCACAAATGAATTTTAAGATGTCACTTTGACTAACTTGAGCGCACAAAGTTGAAGCTTCCTCAAATTATCGTCTGTTAGAAACATAGAAAACTACAGCACAAAACAGGCCCTTCAGCCCCTCAAGTTGTGCCGAACATATCCCTACCTTTTAGGCCTACCTATAACCCTCCATCCTATTAAGTCCCATGTACTCATCCAGGAGTCTCTTACAAGACCCTATTGAGTTTGCCTCCACCACCACTGACGGCAGCCGATTCCACTCGCCCACCACCCTCTGTGTGAAAAACTTTCCCCTAACATTTCCCCTGTACCTACCCCCCAGCACCTTAAACCTGTGTCCTCTCGTCGCATCCATTTCCACCCTGGGAAAAAGCCTCTGAGAGTCCACTCGATCTGTGCCTCTCAACATCTTATATACCTCTATTAGGTCTCCTCTCATCCTACGTCTCTCCAAGGAGCAAAGACCGAGCTCCCTCAGCCTATCCTCATAATGCAGTTGAGTCAGTGAAGCAGCCGATTATATTTGCAGTGAAGTCTGCATTCGAGCTCTTGCTGCTGTTTGAACCGAAGGCGGCTGAATCAAGGATTGCGTTTGCCGGGTGCTGTGGCGCGCACCTGTAATCCCGCTGTTGGGAGGCTGAGGCTGCTGGATTGCTTGAGGTCGGGAGTTCTGGGCTGTTGTTCTCTGTGCCGATTGGGTGTCCACACTAAGATCAGTATCCGCATGGTGTTCCAAGAGGACTCTGGGAGCACCAGGTGTGCTAAGGAGGGGTGAACCGGCCCAGGTCGGAAACGGAGCAGGTCAAATCCCCTGTGCTCTTCAGTGGTGGGATTGCACCTGTGAATCGAGACAGCAGCGCAGCCTGACCAATACAGCGAGACGCATCCTTTTCTCCACACCTTCAATCGCAGCAAACAAAATATTTTGCCATTCCCATCAATGCAGACAAACCCGATGCCTCTCTGCCTGCCTCCGCACTCACTCCCTCTGCTGCCCCTTTCATTCACTCTCACATCCAATGCTATCACCACAGCCAACTACGCAAGTACACCAAAAACAAGTACACACACTTTTTACCAACCAACTCTCCACCTGCCCTGCACGCTCACACGCGCCATTCTGCAACTCCCACTTTCCTCACTCTCCCCATTCTTTGCCTCCTCAATATCCACCTCACTTTTACTGCTCCCTGCTGCTCACGGCAGAAACTGCACTTTTAAAATCTTCAACTTGCACAATCATGTCAGCCACGGCCACAAGAGAGCGCCAACCTATTCACTTCCTCCACACTACTCATGTCGCGCGCACATTCCCAGCACATCCACCAAACATTCAACCTATCTCTCGGCTCTCATAACTCCTTCTCCTTTCTTCATTCCCTTCTGACAATTTCTCCACTGTCAACGTCGAAAGCCTCGACGTTTATGACTTCATCTCATGCTGTAAATGAGAGAGTGGGAGAGAAAGAAATAGAGAGAGAGAGACAGCAAAATGTTCATTGTAATTTCAATTTCAGCGTTGATCGCTCACCCACTTTGGCAATTCACCAACCTACATTGTTGAATATCCCCTCTACGGAGTCTATCCCATAGATAAAATGAGGCTGAAGAAGTGACAATAGGAAACAAAGAAATGGCAGATGGACTGAATCGTCACTTTGCATCTGTCCTCACGGTGGAAGACACCAGGGGGATGCCAGAGCTGCAGGAGAATCAAGGGGAACAGGTGACTGCAGTGGCCATCACGAAGGAGAAGTCAAGGGCAAGATCCTCGCCAAAAGAATTAATGTGCGTATTGAGCACATCAAGCATTCAAAAAGCAGAGACAGTTTTCTGCAGCGTGTGCAAGCGAATGAAGCAGCGAAGGAGAATGGGACCTGGGTTGAGCTGAAACGCAAGCCTGCTGAGCCCAGAAAGGCACACTTCGTACGAACCAAGAACAACAAGCCACAGTTGCTAGAACCAATTCCATATGAGTTCATAGCATAATTGTGATACCAAATCAAATAAATTTACTGTCAAATATTGTAAAAAAAAAGGAGAAGGTTCTGGGGAAACTGAAAGGTCTAAAGGTGGATAAATCACATGGACTGGATGGGTAACACCCCAGGATTCTAAAAACGATAACTGAGGAAATTGTGGAGGCATTGGCAGTGATCTTTCAGGAATCACAGAGGACTGGAAAGTAGCTAATGTAACAGCGCTGTTTAAGAAAGGAGGGAGGCAAGAAATGTGAAATTAGAGGCCAGTGAGCCTGACTTCACTCATTGGCAAGGATATAGAGTCAATTATGAAAGATGAGATTGCAGAATACTTGGAAGTGCATGATAAAATAGGACTGAGACAGCATGGCTTGGTCAAGGGGAGGTCATGTCTGACAAATCTGTTAGAATTCTTTGAGCAGATAACAAGGGCATTAGATGAAGGAGAACCAGTGGATGTGATTTATTCAGATTCCCAAAAGGACTTTGCAAATGATGCTGCATAGGAGATTGTTCAATATGTTAAGAGCATATGGTGTTAAACTTAAGGACCTGGCATGGAGAGAGGATTAGCAGATTGGCAGGAGGGAGAGTGTGGGGATAAAGGGGTCCTTTTCAGGATGGCAGCTGGTGATGAGAAGTGTGCTTCAGGGATCGGTGCTGGGACCACAACTTTTCACAACATACATTAATGATTTGGAAGAAGGAACTGAAGGCACTGTTGCTACGTTTGCAGGTGATACCAAGATATGTAGAGGGGCAGGTAGTATTGAGGAAGCAGGGGGCTGCAGACGGACCTGAACAGGTTCGGAGAGGGAGCAAAGAAGTGGCAGATAGAGTACAATGTGGAAAAGTGTGATGTTATGCACTTTGGAGGGAGAAATGGAGGCATAGACGATTTTCAAACTGGGGAAATGCTTAGGAAATCAGAAACACAAAGGGACTTGGGAGTGCTTCTTCTCAAGCTTAATGTGCAGATTCAGTCGGCAGTTAGGAAGGCAAATGCAATGTTAGCATTCATGTCGAGCGGGCCAGAACACAATCACAGGGATGTATTTCTGAGGCTGCATAAGGCTCTGGTCAAACCCCATTTGGACTATTGCGAGCAGTTTTGGGCCCCGTATCTAAGGAAGGATGTGCTGGCCTTGGAAAGGGTCCAGAGGATGTTCACAGGAATAATCCCCAGAATGAAGAGCTTGTCGTATGATGGACGGTTGAGGACTCTGGCTCTGTACTCATTGGAGTTTAGAAGGAAGAGGGAGAAACTTGCAGGATACTGCGAGGCCTGGATAGAGTGGACGTGAAGAGGATGTTTTGATTTTGATTTGATTTGATTTGTTAATCTCACATACAGTGAAAAGTATTGTTTCTTGAGTGCTATACAGACAAAACATACCATTCATGGAGAAGGAAAACAAGAGCTGCAGAATGTAATGTTACATTCATAGCTAGGGTGTAGAGAAAGTTCAACTTAATGCAAGGTAAGTCCATTAAAAGTCTAATAGCAGCAGGGAAGAAGCTGTTCTTGAGTCGGTTGGTACATGACGTAAGACTTTTGTATCTTTTTCCTGAAGGAAGAAGGTGGAAGGGAGAATGTCCGGGGTGCATGGCGTCCATAATTATGCTGGATGCTTTGCCAAGGCAGTGGGAAGTTCAGATAGAGTCAAGGGATGGGAGGCTGGTTTGTGTGATGGATTTGGCTACAGTCATGACCTTTTGTAGTTTTGTGCGGTCTTGGGCAGAGCAGGAGCCATGCCAAGCTGTGATACAACCAGAAAGAATGCTTGCTATGGTGCATCTGTACAAGTTGATGAGAGTCATAGCTGACGTGCCAAATTTCCTTAGTCTTCTGAGAAGGTAGAGGCATTGGTGGGCTTTCTTAACAATAGTGTCAGCATGGGGGGACCAGGACAGGGTGTTGGTGATCTGGACACCTAAAAACCTGAAGTTCCCGACCTTTTCTATTTCATCCCTGTTGATGTAGACAGATGTGCGACGTTTTAAAGTCCAACAGGTTTATTTGGTAGCAAATACCATGTATTTGCAAATACCATGATGGTATTTGCTACCAAATAAACCTGTTGGACTTTAATGGTATTTGCTACCAAATAAACCTGTTGGACTTTAACCTGGTGTTGTGAGACTTCTTACGATGCAGACAGAGGCATGTTCTCATTTACACTTCCTGAATTTGATGACAATCTCCTTCGTTTTGTTGACATGGACGCAGTGTTTATTGTTGCGCACCATTTCACCAGATTCTCTATCTCATTCCTGTACCCTGTCTCATCATTGTCTGAAATCCAACCCATTACGGTGCTGTCATCAGCAAACTTGAAAACCAAATTGGAGGGGAATTTGGCCACACAGTCATAGGTATTGTAAGGAGTATAGTAGGGGGCTGACAACACAGCTTTGTGGGGCACCGGTGTTGAGGATGATCGTGGAGGAGGTGTTGTTGCCTATCCTGACTGATTATGCTCTGTGAGTTAGGCAGTGCAGGATCCAGCCACAGAGCATGGTGCAGATGCCCAGGCCACGGAGTTTGGAGGTGAGTTTGGTGGGAATAATAGTATTGAAGGCCGAGCTGTAGCCAATAAATAGGAGTCTGACATAGGTGTCCTTGTTATCTAGGTGTTCCAGCGTTGAGTGAAGTGTTGATGTTTCCAGTAGTAGGAAAAACTAGGACCAGAGAGCACAACCTCAGGCTAAAGGGACAATCATTTGAAACAGAGATGAGGAGGAAATTCTTCAGCCAGAGAGTGGTGAATTTGTGGAACTCTTGGCCGCAGAAATGTGTGGAGGCCAGATCATTGAGTGTCATTAAGGCAGGGATAGATAGGTTCTTAATAAGGGGATCAGGGGTTATGGGGAAAATGCAGGAGAATGAGGATGAGAAAAATATCAGCCATGATTAAATGGCGGAGCAGACTCGATGGGCCGAGTGGCAAAATTCTGCTCCTATGTCTCATGGTCTTCTGGTATCAGAGCTTCCACTTGGCAAAAAACTGCGTCACATTCAGAGATCTGGAAAAGGAAAGGTCTCTGTTCCACTCTGCTGAGATGAGCGCAGTAAACGCGCGTATTTCAGGGGCAGACAGCCGAGCTGCTGCGTGCCATTCCAACAAAGAAAACGGCTCCTAATTTTTATCGGCACTGATACACGGGCTGAGGACTGGACTGAGTGAACATATTCAGACAGGTTCCATGAATACAAAGAAAAGTTCGCACAAATGAATTTTAAGATGTCAATTCGACTAACTTGAGCGCACAAAGTTGAAGTGTGCTCAAACTATCGTAAGTTGAGTCAGTGAAGCAGCCGATTATATTTGCAGTGAAGTCTGCATTCGAGCTCTTGCTGCTGTTTGAACCGAAGGCGGCTGAATCAAGGTTTGCGTTTGCCGGGTGCTGTGGCGCGCACCTGTAATCCCGCTGCTGGGAGGCCGAGGCTGCTGGATTGCTTGAGGTCGGGAGTTCTGGGCTGTTGCTCTCTGTGCCGATCGGGTGTCCACACTAAGATCAGTATCCGCATGGTGTTCCAAGAGGACTCTGGGAGCACCAGGTGTGCTAAGGAGGGGTGAACCGGCCCAGGTCGGAAACGGAGCAGGTCAAATCCCCTGTGCTCTTCAGTGGTGGGATTGCACCTGTGAATAGAGACAGCAGCGCAGCCTGACCAATACAGCGAGACGCATCCTTTTCTCCACACCTTCAATCGCAGCAAACAAAATATTTTGCCATTCCCATCAATGCAGACAAACCCGATGCCTCTCTGCCTGCCTCCACACTCACTCCCTCTGCTGCCCCTTTCATTCACTCTCACATCCAATGCTATCACCACAGCAAACTACGCACGTACACCAAAAACAAGTACACACACTTTTGACCAACCAACTCTCCACCTGCCCTGCACGCTCACACGCGCCATTCTGCAACTCCCACTTTCCTCACTCTCCCCATTCTTTGCCTCCTCAATATCCACCTCACTTTTACTGCTCCCTGCTGCTCACGGCAGGAACTGCACCTTTAAAATCTTCAACTTGCACAATCATGTCAGCCACGGCCACAAGAGAGCGCCAACCTATTCACCTCTTCCTCACATCTCATATCGCGCACACACTTCCCAGCACATCCACCAAGCATTCAAGCTGCCTCTCGGCTCTCATATCTCCTTCTCCTTTATTGATTCCCTTCTGACAATTTCTCCACTGGCAATTCACCGACCTTCATTGTTCAATGTCACCTCGACCGAGTCTACCCCAAGGAGGAAGAAACATGCCAAGGGGAGGACGAGGCATCCACGCCTGACGAGGGAAGTCAAGGACAACATAAAAGCAAAAGAAAAAGAATACAAAGTGGCGAGGATTAGTGGGAAGCTGGTGGATTGGGATTTTTTTTAATGCGAGCAGAGGACAACTATAAAAGCAATAAGGGGGGGAATGATGAAATATGAGTGCAAGGTGGCCAGTAATATAAAGATAGGAAGAGATTTTTTCAATATATAAAAGATAAGAGAGAGGCAAAAATAGACATTAGATCACGATGAAATGAGGCTGGAGAAGTAACAATAGGAAACAAAGAAATAGCAGATGGACTGATTCGTTACTTTGCATCAGTGATGACGGTGGAAGACACCAGGGGGATGCCAGAGCTCCAGGAGAATCAAGGGGAACAGGTGACTGCAGTGGCCATCACTAAGGAGAAGGTTCTGGGGGAACTGAAACGTCTAAAGGTGGATAAATCACTTGGACTGGATGTACAGCACCTCAGGATTCTAAAAAAGATAACTGAGGAAATTGTGGAGGCATTGGCAGTGATCTTTCAGGAATCACAGAGGACTGGAAAGTAGCTAATGTAACACCGCTGTTTAAGAAGGGAGGGAGGCAGGAAATGTGAAATTAGAGGCCAGTGAGCCTGACTTCGCTCATTGGCAAGGATATAGAGTCAATTATGAAAGATGAGGTTGCAGAATACTTGGAAGTGCATGATAAAATAGGACTGAGTCAGCATGGCTTGGTCAAGGGGAGGTCATGTCTGACAAATCTCTTAGAATTCTTTGAGGAGATGACAAGGAAGTTAGATGAAGGAGAACCAGTGGACGTGATTTATTTCGATTCCCAGAAGGCCTTTGGCAATGTGCCGCATAGGAGACTGTTCAATATGTTAAGAGGACATGGTGTTAAGCTTAAGATCCTGGCATGGATGGAGGATTGGCTGATTGGCAGGAGGCAGAGTGTGGGGAAAAAAGGGTCCTTTTCAAGATGGCAGCCAGTGCGAAGCAGTGTGCTTCAGGGGTCGGTGCTGGGACCACATCTTTTCACAATATATATTAATGATTTGGAAGAAGGAACTGAAGGCACTGTTACTAGGTTTGCAGATGATACAAAGATAGGTAGAGGGGCAGGTAGTATTGAGGAAGCAGGGGGCTGCAGAAGGACCTGCACAGGTTAGGAGAGTGGGCAAAGAAGTGGCAGATGGAGTACAATGTGGAAAAGTGTGAGGTTATGCACTGTGGAAGGGTAATGGAGGCACAGACTATGTTCTAACTGGGGAAATGCTTAGGAAATCAGAAACACAAAGGGGCTTGGGAGTGCTTGTTCTCAAGGTTAACATGCAGATTCAGTCGGCAGTTAGGAAGGCAAATGCAATGCGAGCATTCATGTCGAGCGGGCTAGAATACAACAGCAGGGATATATTTCTGAGGCTGCATAAGGCTCTGGGCAAACCCCATTTGGACTATTGTGACCAGTTTTGGGCCCCGTATTCACGGAAGGATGTGCTGGCCTTGGAAAGGGTCCAGAGGAGGTTCACAGGAATGATCCCCAGAATGAAGAGCTTGTCATATGAGGAACGGTTGAGGACTCTGGCTCTGTACTCATTGGAGTTTAGAAGGAAGAGGGGGAAACTTGCAGGATACTGAGAGGCCTGGATAGAGTGGACATGAAGAGGATGTTTTGATTTTGATTTGATTTGATTTATTATTCTAACATATTCTAACATACAGTTAAAAGTATTGGTTTTTGTGCGCTATGCAGACAAAACATACCGTTCATGAAGAAGGAAAACAAGAGAGTACAGAATGTAGTCTTACAGTCATAGCTAGGTTGGAGAGAAAGTTGAACTTCATGCAACGTAAGTCCATTCAAAAGTCTGACAGCAGCAGGGAAGAAACTGTTCTTGAGTCGGTTGGTACATGACATCAGACTTTTGTATCTTTTTGCTGAAGGAAGAATGTGGAAGAGAGAATGTCCGGGGTGCATGGGGTCCTTAATTATGCTGGCTGCTTTGCTGAGGCAGTGGGAAGTGCAGACAGAGTCAATGGATGAGAGGCTGATTTGCAAGATGGATTGGGCTACATTCATGACTTTTTGTAGTTTCTTGTGGTCTTGAGCAGAGCAGGAGCCATACCAAGCTGTGATACAACCAGAAAGAATGCTTGCTATGGTGCATCTGTAAATGTTGGTGAGACTCATAGCTGACATGCCAAATTTCCTTAGTCTTCTGAGAAAGTAGAGGCATTCGTGGACTTTCTTAACTATAGTGTCGGCATGGGGGGACCAGGACAGGTTGTTGGTGAGCTGGACACCTAACAACTTGAAGCTCCCAACCTTTTCTATTTCATCCCTGTTGATGTAGACAGGGGCATGTTCTCCTTTACGCTTCCTGAAGTTAATGACAATCTCCTTTGTTCTGTTGACATGGAGGGAGAGATTATTGTTGCCGCACCATTTCACCAGATTCTCTATCTCATTCCTGTACCCTGTCTCATCATTGTTTGAGATCCAACCCACTACGGTGCTGTCGTCAGCAAACTTGAAAATCAAATTGGAGGGGAATTTGGCCACACAGTCATAGGTATTGTAAGGAGTATAGTAGGGGGCTGACAACACAGCTTTGTGGGGCACCAGTGTTGAGGATGATCGTGGAGGAGGTGTTGTTGCCTATCATTACTGATTATCATCTGTGAGTTAGGAAGTGCAGGATCCAGTCACAGACTGAGGTGCCAAGGCCCAGGCCACGGAACTTGGGGATGTGTTTCGTGGGAATAATAGTATTGAAGGCTGAGCTGTAGTCAATAAATAGGAGGTTGACCATAGAACCATAGAACCATAGAAACCCTACAGCACAGAAAGAGGCTATTCAGCCCATCGAGTCTGCTTCAACCAGAATCCCACCCAGGCCCTACCCCCATATACCTACATATTTACCCACTAATCCCTCTAACCTATGCATCTCAGACACTAAGGGCAATTTTAGCATGGCCAATCAACCTGACCCGCACTTCTTTGGACTGTGGGAGGAAACCGGAGCACCCAGAGGAAATCCACGCAGACTCGCCGATAACAAGGACATAGGTGTTACATCGGTGTCCTTGTTATCTAGGTGTTCCAGCGTTGAGTGCAGTGTTGATGTTCCCACTAGTAGGAAAAACTAGGACCAGAGGGCGCAAGCTCAGGCTAAAGGGACAATCATTTGAAACAGAGATGAGGAGGAGTTTCTTCAGCCAGAGAATGGTGAATCTATGGAACTCTTGGCTGCAGTAAGGTGTGGAGGCCAGATCATTGAGTGTCATTAAGGCAGGGATAGATAGGTTCATGATTAATAAGGGGATCAGGGCTTATGGGGAAAAGGCAGGAGAATGAGGATGAGAAAAATATCAGCCATGATTAAATGGTGGAGCAGACTCGATGGGCCGAGTGGCAAAATTCTGCTCCTGTGTCTCATGGTCTTCTGGTCTCATAGCTTCCACTTGGCAAAAAACTGCGTCACATTCAGAGATCTGGAAAAGGAAAGGTCTCTGTTCCACTCTGCTGTGAAGCGCACAGTAAACGCGGGTATTTCAGGGGCAGACAGCCGAGCTGCTGCGTGCCATTCCAACAAAGAAAACGGCTCCTTATTCTCATCGGCACTGATACTCGGGCTGAGGACTGGACTGAGTGAACATATTCAGATAGGTTCTTGAGCGCACAAAGTTGAAGCTTCCACAAATTATCGTCAGTTGAGTCAGTGAAGCAGCCGATTATATTTGCAGTGAAGTCTGCATTCGAGCTCTTGCTACTGTTTGATCTGAAGGCGGCTGAATCAAGGATTGCGTTTGCCGGGTGCTGTGGCGCGCACCTGTAATCCCGATTTTCTGTGCCGATCGGGTGTCCACACTCAGGTCAGTATCCTCATGCTAAGGAGGGGTGAACCGGCCCAGGTCGGAAACGGAGCACGTCAAATTTCCTGTGCTCTTCGGTAGTGGGGCAGCACCTGTGAATAGAGACAGCAGTCCAGCCTGACCAATACAGCGAGACGCATCCTTTTCTCCACATCTTTCAATCGCAGCAAACAAAATATTTTGCCTTTCCCAGCAATACAGAGAAACCCGATGCCTCTCTGCCTGCCTCCACACTCACTCCCTCTGCTGCCCCTCTCATTCACTCTCACATCCAATGCTATCACCACATCAATCTATGCAAGTACACCAAAAACAAGTACACACACTTCTGACCAACCAACTCTCCACCTGCTCTGCACGCTCACACGCACCATTCTGCAATTCCCACTTTCCTCACTCTCCCCATTCTTTGCCTCCTCAATATCCACCTCACTTTTACTGCTCCCTACTGCTCACGGCAGAAACTTCACTTTTAAAATCTTCAACTTGCACAATCATGTCAGCCACGGCCACACGAGAGCGCAAACTTATTCACCTCTTCCTCACTTCTCATATCGCGCACACACTTCCCAGCACAACCACCAAGCATCCCACCACCACCAGTTCTAGAGTCATCCTGTCATGGAGTAATACAGCACGGAATCACTTCCCTTCAGACCAGTCTGTCCGACCATGGTGCCCTCCCAGCTAGTCGCACTTGCCCGCGTGTGGTCCATTTCCCTCGAATCCTTTTCCATCTCTGTACTTACCCAAATGCTTTTAAATATTGCTATTGAAGCTGCCTCAACTACTTTCTCTGGCAGCTCATTCCATATATGCACCACCCTCTCCATGAAGAAGTTGCCCCTCAGGTCCCTTTTCAATCTTATCTCTCTCACAGTAAAACTATTCCCCCCATTTTTCAATTCCCCAACCCTGGGGAAAAAAGACGATGGTGGGGCGGGGTGTGATTTTCACTCGAGCAAGACCAGAAATTCTTCCCGAGGTCAACAGACATTTCCGTTGTCTGACCTCGCCCGCTCCAATTGCATGGCAGGTGAGGCGGTAGAGTTCCAGGGAATGTTTGTTCATCCTATCTATGTCTCTCATGAATTTATATACCTCAACAAGGTCATCCCTCATTCTCTTACGTTCCAAGGAATGAAGCCAACTGTTCCCTTTAACTGTTTGGCCAACTGTTCCTTTAACTCAGGCCCACTAGTCCTGGCAACATCATAGTAAGTCTTCTTTACATATTCTGTGACGTTCCGTGAATACAAGGTAAAATGTGCACAAATTAACTTAAAGCTCACAATGAGACTAACAAGATCATATGATGTTGAAGCTTCCCCAAATTATCAGCAGATGAGTCAGTGAAGCAGCCTTATTCTTTCGGCTGCAACTGAAAATGAGAGAATGAGAAAAAAAGAAAGACAGAGAAAGCAAAACATTCATTGTAATTGCCACTTTCAGAGTTGATCTCTATACCGCTTTGGCAAATCACCTAACCCTTAAAGACATTTTTGGATCGTTCAGTCCTATTGTTTGGAAAAAGATGAAGGGTCATTTAAAATTAGTTAAGCTGCAGTTGCCTAATTCTAAAGGAAGGGTAAGGATGCCAAATATTAAGCTGTACCAGTTAGTTTCCTGCCTTCGATTTATATGTGAATGGCTTAGGTTATACTCCTCCTCCATATGACTTGATGTTGAAGTTAACCAGTCCTTGAACTCCTTGCAGTCACTTTTATTTCAAAGGGATTCTAAGGTGGTATTAGGTAAGTGTTATAATCCTATTGTTGTTAACACCCTAGAGGCTTGTAGGATGGTCCATGTGTTGGGGGAGAGATCTAATTTAACTTCCGCTCTTTCTCCCATTCAGGGTAATCTGGATTTCCCACCAGGATTGATGAACCATGGTTTTGATCAATGGAGGAATAGAGGTCTCTGTGGACTAAGGCATATGTTTGATGGTGCTACCCTGTTATCTTCTGAGCAGTGTCAACATTCCAAAACACTCCTTTTAAGATATTTGCAATTTACGGAGTTTGTCCTTAATAAGATAACTCTGCTTTTTGATGTAAAGATTTCACCAGTGGAAAAATGTTTGATGGTGCTACCCTGTTATCTTCTGAGCAGTGTCAACATTCCAAAACACTCCTTTTAAGATATTTGCAATTTACAGAGTTTGTCCTTAATAAGATAACTTTGCTTTTTGATGTAAAGATTTCACCAGTGGAAAAATTCATGCTATCTGTGGGGCCCAGGCATTTAGTTAATGCCCCTATGCTCCAAATCTAGGTCTTTGAAGAGAGACCTTGCAGTAAATATTGATAAGGAGACATGGGGTGATATTTGGGAATGTGATACTAAATTTTCAGTTTGTAATAGAACAAACAAAACTTGGCTCAAGATATTACACCATCTGCATATTACTGCAAGTTTGTAGCACAGGTTTGACCCCATCATATCCTGCTCATGCCAGAAGTGCAAAGTGGATGTAGAGGATTACCGACATTGTTTTTGGTCCTGTGTCAGGATTAAAGTCTATTGGTTTATTGTTCTTAAAGTGTTTGGGAGGATCTTTGATATGGCCTCAGAATGTTATCCTTTGCACCTGATGCTGGGTCTCCCAGAAAAAAACATTAGTACTGTGAATGAGAAAAGGCTGTGCACTCTCCTAACATTTGAAGCCCGGAAGAATATTCTTTGCTCATGAATTATTGATGAACCTTCTTCAATTCAGAATTGACGCAAAATCCTTCTGGAATGTATACGAATGGAACTTTTGACTTGTTTACTTTGAGCTAAATTGGATAGATTCCATCAAATCTGAGTCCCTTATCTTTAAGTTCTGAGCTCCACATTATCTAGTTTATGCCTGCAAGGTTTTCCATAAGTTCTGTGGCTCTGTGCCACTATCCTATGAGCTTGGTTGTGCAATGCTGAGCTAAATGTGGCTTATCCTGTTATCCTGATCCCCCCCCCCCCCCCCAATTCTTTTGATATATCCTCTTATTACTCATATGGTGGAAGGCGCTGGAAATGACGAATCATCCTAATTTTATTTTTCCCTACCTACTTGTATTTGTTAGAAAATTATCCTGCTGTCCTGTACCAACCTTTGAGAGTTTGTTGCATTTTTGCATTAAATGAAAGAATCTTCAATAAAAGTATAATTAGGAAACAGTGTCATTTTAAGTTCAGGCTGTTTTAGCTCTTCCTTCAAACGTATTTGAAAACAAACACCTACTCATATTTTGCCATTAAGACTGCTTCAATTCAAGACTCAAAAGAGTACCCTTCATAAAATAATAAAACTACTTTGTTTCTTCATATTTACTTTTCCTATTTCCCCAACTGCTTAATTTTAAACGGTGGTTACTGAATAAAATACATAGATATTACAGATTTTAAAAATTAGTAGAGTTATCAAAATATTATAGTCCCCACCACAAGGAAGTATGTGTACAACAGTGATTTCTCACTTAACCCACATTTAACCTATCTCTATCTAGTCAAAATTGAAAGTTTGGTTGGAAATATTCCCTCCCTTATATTAAAATTGAAACATCATGTTTCCTAACCCGTTCACCTCAGACCTCCTCATACCAAATACCTAAATCTTATTATAACTCAATCAGATTAACCAGGACTTTAACAAAAGCAGAAAATGCTGGAGAAACTCAGCAGGTCTAACAGCATCTGTGGAGAAGGGTCATCCAGTCTTGAAATGTTGGCTCTATTCTCTCTCCACAGATGCTGTCAGACCTGCTGAGTTTCTCCAGCATTTTCTGTTTTTGTTTCAGATTCCAGCTTCCTTAGCATTTTGCCTTTTACCAAGACTTAAGTTGTGGGACCTATTACGAAGACCTTAATTATAGAAATTGTACAACAAATGAATAAACTAATCCTCAGGCACCTGTATTTTGCCTTTAACAATAATATTATTACTATAACTTTTCACAAGTTCTCTTTAATTCATTCTAAACCCCAAATTCTATCCTCATATTCTCCTGCTACTCCTTTGAATCTATCACGTGAATATTCATTATTATTAGCTACCCAATCATCCAATCAACTTAGACAGTCATCTTATTTAGTTTTACTCCCTTTAACCAATCACTGTTAAATCACTTTCCCCAGAAAGTATGTGTCAAACCTTGGATAATCTAAAAATTCTCTATTACAGTACACAAGAACATGAAGCACACAAGAAATAGAAGCAAGAGTAGGTCACCAGGCTTTTCAAGCCTGCCCCGTCATTCAATACAATCATGGCTGATCTATGCTGGCCTCAACTCCTTTTCTGTGCCATTTTCCCATACCCTCTATTCCTCAATCTGTCAAATATTTATCCACCTCCACTTTAAATTTTTTTATTTATTTATACTTTTCCAATTCAATCAAATCAAATCCAATTCAGAGTCTCAACAAGTTGAGACATTTCAGATCCAGGCTGACAAGACAGGGCGAGCGACTAAACCACCCTGTCCTGGGCCTGATCTACATGAGCCAAGCTGATTGGAGAAGGGGGAGGTTCCTCCTCCAAAACTTGAGCTCATTTGCATCTTAGCCAAAAGGCCGAGATGCCGCTTTTAAAAATTGCTTCATATGAGACATATGAAGCTTCAGTGTAACCTAATGACCTCAACCAAGTGCGGCCGACCAAATGGGCTGCCGACCATACTACACTTGATCTTAGCCACTAATGATCCATCCTCCTTTGGGACTGAGAATTCCAGATATTCACCACCCACGGTGACATGAAATTTGTATACGCCTTCTGATACAACTGCTTTACCTCTAAATCTTTCTTTTAATTCTGCCAATCTTCCTGAACTAAATATGTCTGGTTTATCCTTCACCTGTTCATGATAGTTATCAACCATCTGGTCAAAGATTGTTTCTTTTAACTGAAGGTCAGTCTCCTCATCTTTACTCCTTGATTTTTCCTACTCCTGTCTCAAGCTGTGGCTTTGTGATCTTGATATCATATTGTCAGAAAACATCCCAGGATATGCTTCCTGCAATATCTCATTTCTTTGATTTTCCATTGGCTTTTCAACCGCAATAGGTGTCACTCCCACCTGTGACTCAGTTATATCGTTAACCAGGATAAACAGTACTCCTGAAAAAGGTAGTTTCTGTCTTACTCCAACCACAACTTCACCACTTTTCACCGGACTCTCTAATCATACCTTATATAATGGAACATTACTCCCTTCACCATTAATTCCACATATCACCACCTTTTCTAGCAATACTCCTTCTACATATCTCCTCGTCCCTCACCATTGAAGCTTGACTTGCTCCTGTATCCCTTAAGATCTTAACCTCATTAACTACTCCTCCCTGTACAGATGAGTAAACCTTACCCACACAAATAAAATCTTTAAAAGATCTGACACTTGCTTATCAACTAACCTCTTTTGGACCTCTTCACCTTCAACCCTGGTTTCTTTTGCCAATTTAACAAACCCCACTGGCTCATCCTGTTTTATCATATCTGTCTTCCCAGTATGTTTCTTAAACACTGTGTATCCAACTTTGATATAATAAAAACATTTAAGGTTCCTTATCTCTCTTCCACCCTCATAGGTTTCCTTTTTAATCTGAAGCAAATTATCCAACGAGACCTACTTTGCCTTGACCACCTGTGGATTTCTCTTTTCCCCAGTTTCTATCTTTCATAGATTGAAATTGATGTCAAAAATCAAACCTTGATTTATGAACTAATTCAAAATCATCTGCCATTTTTGCTGCCATTTTTGACCATTTGCTCTTTCTTCCACATGTGGGAAATGAATTTTTAAATTTCTCCAAAATAATCATTTCCCTCAGAGTATCTTATGCCTGGTCTATTTTTAATGTTCTTATGCACCTATCAAAATTACTTTGTTTGATTCTTTCAAATTTTATATGTCTGATCTGGTTCTTCCCTTAGACTTCTAAACTTCTGTCTACAGGCTTCAAGTACTAGTTCATATGCACTTAATATGGCTTTTCATCAAAATCCCTGGATACCTCCTCTGACACTTCACTCGCCCTGCCTACCAACTTTTTTGAACCAACAATACCCGTATGGTCTGGGACCATTTCAACTGTTTAGCTACTTTCTCAAATGAAATGAAAAAGGCTTCTTCAGCCTTCTTGTCAAATCTTGGCAGCGCTTGAATATATTTGATTTGATTTGATTTATTATTGTCACATGTATTAGTATACAGTGAAAAGTATTGTTTCTTGTGCGCTACACAAACAAAGCATATCATACATAGGGAAGGAAAGGAGAGAGTGCAGAATGTAGTGTTACAGTAATAGCTATGGTGTAGAGAAAGATCAATTTAATGCGAGGTAGGTCCATTCAGAAGTCTGATGGCAGCAGGGAAGAAGCTGTTTTTGAGTCAGTTGATACATGATCTCAGACTTTTGTATCTTTTTCCCAAAGGAAGAAGGTGGAAGAAAGTACGTCCGGGTGCGTGGGGTCCATGATTATGCTGGCTGCTTTTCTGAGGCAGCGGGAAGTGTAGACAGTGTCAATGGATGGGAGGCTGGTTTGTGTGATGGACTGGGCTTCATTCACGACCCTTCATAGTTTCTTGCATTCTTGACAGAGCAGGAGCCACGCCAAGCTGTGATACAATCAGAAAGAATGCTTTCTGTTAAGCATATCTCCACTAGGCCTTTGAATAAGAGGGGTTGATTCCTTCTCACCACTTTCCTCAATTTCTGCCTTTGGATTTACCAGTTTAAGTTGATGTTCTCTTTTCAGTTCCAGTTTCTGAAATTCAAATGCTCTCTTTTTCTGCTGCCATTGCCACTCTCTCTCTTTCCTTTTGCTCTGCCATGACCACATTTTCTCTTCCCTTTACACTTTCTCTCTTTTTCCTTTGCTTTTACTTCAAGCTGTTTGATTTCTTTAGCCTGTTGCAACTGTTTCAATTATTTTTCTTGTTGCAACTGAAACTACTTCTAATGCTTCGAACTGTGTCTCAGAAAACTTAAACGCTGAGCTATCACTGAAATTATCTCTGCCTTCCTCGTCCCTTCAGCTACAGTCAACTGTAGCTTGTTTGCCAACTCCAAAAGCTTTGTTTTAACAACCCTTTGTAAACCATTCAGAGTGACCTCTTCCACACCCAGGAAAACTTTAGCCACTGAATGAGCCATTTTTCACATGGCATTCCCTATTTAATCTAACTGATTGCAACACCTGAAAGAAAGTACCAGTTCCCCACATTTAATGGGCACAAGCTTACCGCCCATTCACGCCACACCCCCGCTGCAGCAATGTTGGAGAATTTGCCAGCCAGCTAAATCTCCATTCACTGCAGCGGAATGGGAAAATCCCACCAGCATGAATAGTGATATGATTCTGGCCACTGTCCTTAAATTCAATAATCCTAAACCAAACAACTAATTATATCTTTTAATCCTGCATTAGTCCCTGAATTTTGTTGGGGTCCTGGACCAGGAACCCAAATTACAGTAGGACGCCAGACTAGACTCCAACCAATTTTCTCTTTTGTCATAAATGTGAGAATCGGAAGCTTCGCTCCAGGACTAATTCCACTGACAAATTAGGGATACTTTGCAGCAAAGCAAATGTTATTTAATAATATAGTTTAACTATAGCTCTAACAAATGAAGCAGCTTAACTATTAACTGATGAACAATATTTTGAAATGAAAGGAAACAACTTTAATTTTAACTTATTGCTCTTTCAGTACCAAATAAGCAATTGTGGTCGGTGCAGACTCGATGGGCCGAATGGCCTCCTTCTGCACTGTAGGGTTTCTATGATTTCATTCTTCTTACAGACTTAAAAATGCCACTTTAAATACAGTAAGCACCCATAAATATATCAGAGAGAGAGAATGAGTTTGAATGCTTACAGGAAACCTCTGTCTTCAAGCAATTCCTAGTCAGAACTGAAAAGCTGTTTCTCTGCTACATAGCTAGCTCATCCCATTCACCACACGATCACATGACCCTGCACACCTAACTCCACATTCCATTCCTTTAATCAAAACCTCAGGGGAAACTGCCATCTAAAAACAAAAATCCATTAGCTCTATCTTAAGTAAATACTACATTGCTAAAATGAGTAATTAACCTGCTCTCCCAGCATCTGAGTTGAATGTTTTCCAGATGCAGTGACTGCTTGCAGAATAGAGTTGAATCTGTGAACAGTTCCCTTAAATATAATATATATATTACATATATATATAAAGAGAGAGAGAGAAAGAGAGCAATAGCACACTATCATCACAAGATGATCCTTGCTCCCATTTTGTGGTACATTCAGTTTAGCCCTAAAAGTTTGATTTTAGGCCATTGTGGAAATTGAATTTTTATTCTAATTGGTGTGCCGATTCATTTTGATTCCAATTTAGGAGCAGGCCATTGCATGTGTTAATGTTCTATATTGCAGAGAAATCATCAGCAATGCAAAAAAGTGCATTTTATACATATGTGTGTGCGAATGTGTGCATTTACTAAATCTGGAAGCACTCCATTCAGATGGAGGGTGATTGACTTGGGTTTTGCTCCTACACATTAGCTAATCATTGCCATTTTCAAAGTAACATTTTGTGAGGAATTCAACTGTAGTAAATTTATCCTTATGTTTTGTCCTAAATATTCCATAAGCACAGTATTATATTGTGATTAGTTATATTTTTTACAATATGTCTGTATTTTTCTTAAAAAGGATGGTTTACAGATTTTGCAGTCAGTAGTAAAGTGATGGCATTTATTGAAATGATTCTAAAGAGAGCTCTCTGCAAGGACTTTAACAGTGCAACTTATGGAGCAGCAGAAATCACTGGCAGTAACTTTTGCATTTCCATGTGGAACTGTTTACTTGCAGGTATTATATATTATTGTCAATTTCATGGTTGTAAAGTCAATGAATGCTAATATTTCTGCCATCATTAGAATGGCAAATCTTGAGTCATTCTCCGAGCAGATTGTTCAATCCTTGGTATTTCTACATGATCAGGTGGGCATCAGGAGGTAGTCTTTTATTTGAGTCTGCTCTGATATTTTGGGCATGTGGCAAAATGGTAGATAACATGCAATTTCTAAAAAAATAGATTTTCAAAATATATATTGGATTCAATCAATTATACATATGCCAGTTATCTGATCATAAGTAAATCTTATGAAAATAGTATCATGCCATGAATGGATAAGTGATCTTTGTTTCCAGGGACAAAAGCCATTGTTCACACTCCATTTTATGAGCTAATGGACATAATTGATTTATTATATACTGCACTTGTAGGATAAAAGAATGTGAAGTAATAACATGTGAGGTTGGATGCAAACAACAATGCGGGTTTATTTGATAGCTGTTCACTCTACATAGGCAGGTTGATTGAATAGCTGATAACTCTAGACTGAGGCAAAAGCTCGTGAAGTAGTCGATGACCTCATGACCTATACACATGTCTAGACTCCTAAAGTGACAACACAACAACAACCCTAAATATATAATATTTTCTACAGTGTGTGACAATACTGTGCCTTTAAGAAATGTATTTTAATCATGTTTCTCTGCAGGATGGTTCGATCAGGCACTGGCATTTTGTTGGCACCGTGTTGTCTGTGGTTGGAGTCCTTTCTTATACTGCTCAGGCAGTATAATTAATATTATATTTATTTTTAATCTGGAACTAATGCAGTGTTCTGTAATTTTGATGTGTCCTCTGGGATTGCTGACAGGATTGGGGTAGATTGACAGTTCATATCATGTGACTGAGGACAGTATTTTTCCACAGAGCATTCTAGTTTTTAGTTTTGTTTCTCAGTAGCTGCCAGAAGCTGCTGGAAGAAGGCAATCTCTCTCTCTCTCTCTACAGAGGCTTTCTGAAAGTTCCAAGACAGGGGAGCCTTGGAGATTTGATCCAACATTCAAAGGACCAATTCACATAGGTGTTACAAAGCTGAAGCTCCAGCATCATGTAAGCATACTTGCTTTTTGTGCTAAGTCTGAAGAAGTGTGTATGTCTCTGGGATGGTGTTTAACTTGGAACAGCAGCGATAGCTAGCCATTAGAAGTGTTGTGTTTAATTCTTGTAATTGGTAAAAGTTATGCCAATTCTTTTAGTTATATTCTAACTGTGTTCTTAAATAAACTTTGTTTGATAAAGGCTTCCTAGTGGGTCACTTTAATCATAGATGGAGTGAAACACCTTATGCTCACCCATGCCAAAATCAAAATGCAAAACCTAGGGTCTACGCTAACCTCATAAAAAACCTTGAAGGTTCTGGCCTGGGTCTTAACAGGTGAATTGACCTGACAACAGTAATTTTCTTGGGTTTACACATGACAAGTGCAGCAGCTAGATTCTGGCACAGCTCCATTTTTTTCGGAATATTTTTCAAGGTCCTGCTGAGACTTCCACAGAGTCAAAAGCCTCCCTGCTTATTGTCTGGGGAACCAACATCAGATTACAGATTCCTTTTTTCATAATCGGGCCGACATTAAGTCATTCCACCTGAGAATCTTTTTGGTGGTACATGTAGGGTAAAATTTCAAAAATAGAATTCACCGTGGGTCAAATGTTTGAGGCACAATTTCAGTGTATTCACAAGAAGAATATGTCAGAGGCTACATGTCTGAAATGTATTAATTTTGTAATTTCATGGCCTGTGGATAACTCCAAACCCAGCAGGCAATACATCCAAGTCCTTCAGTTGAAGATGAAGTGAAGTTAGTGCTATCTTGCGGTGATCATAGGTATAAAAATATTTGGACTAAATTTTCAAATACAACATCAAACAGTGGCCAGCAGAGAGTGGTAGCAATCAGTTGACCCAAAACTTTGGTTTTCAGATCAGAAACGTTTTATTGGTATCACATACGATTGCATGGAAATTGGATGCTTAATTTGCATGTACAGTGGTGCGACGAATGAGCACTTATTGCTGCTGCATATCCATAAATGATATGGTGAAAAAATAGATGAGAAACTATTTCAAGAATGTGAAATGCATTAGTTTTCAATTGGTGGTTGAAGTAACAGGGACACGGGAGGAAATGTTTTAAAAGGCAAAGTGCTGGGAATTCTCAGCATTTGTGGAAAGTGAAGCAGTAAATGAGGTTTCTTCCAGCATCTTCTGTTACCATTATGGATTTATGGTTGAACAATTCCCCATCTCAATATAAAATTGCCACCCTATGATTGTGGATTTAAAAAGACTGCGTCCCGCTGTGTTGGGCAGGCTGGGCTACAGCGTCTATTCACAGGCACGATCCCACTACAGATCAGCACGGGGGCTTTGACCTGCTCCGTTTCCGACCTGGGCCGGTTCACCCCTCTTTATCCCACCTGGCGATCCGAGGTTCCCCCCGGAGCACCATATAGATACTGAACTTAATGCGGGTGCCTGATCGGCACAGTCCGCTGGCAGTCCAGAACCCCTGACCGCAAGCGATCCGGCAGCCTCAGCCTCCGAGTAGCCGGATAACAGGCGCGCGCCACCGCGCCCGGCGTTCACTCCCTGCTGCAGCCGGCCCCTTCAGGCTGCCCTGGCGATGATGTCACAAAGGGATGACGTCCACAGGGGGGAGGGGCGCTACGACCGTCTGGGGGCGGGGCTGAGCACTGCGTTACGTGCTGACGTATTTCCGGACCGGCCGCCTCAAATGACTTCGGCGCAGCGCCCTCGCTCTCTTTCCTTTTCGACGCCGGGATGGGTCGCATGCACGCTGCTGGGTAAGGGGCCTGGGCCAGCTCGACTCAACTACAGTGGCTTCTCCAGCAACGGGAAGGCCTAGCACCGCTTTGTCGCATAGGCGGCGGCGCGGGCCTCGTTTTGTTCAGCCGCTGCGGGGTTAGTGGGGAGCGGAGCGGCAATGGCGCATTTTCGGGCGGGGAAAGCTCCCGGGCCCGAGTCATTCCCCCATCCCCCCCACCCCAGCTCCCCCACCCCAGTCTCCACCGGCCCCGCACGCGGCTGTATGGAGGCTGCGCCCGCAGCTCTGAGTAAGCTCTGCAGCCACGTTGGCGCAAGGCTTCAGGCCTCGCTTGTAACACGCGGGCCCCGCAGCTGAGTTCATGCCCCAGCTCCCAGCATGTGCTCCCCGCAGCCCTCCTGGCAAAGGCCTCTGGGCCCATTTACTATTACTGCAAAAGCAGTGGGTTCGGAGTATCTTCCACAACTGATACTTCAGGCCGCCTGGGCATTCTCACCATTTTCTGTTTTATTGAAATTCCTGCAGAGAGCAAAACGTTGGAGCTGATTGAAAATAATTGTTTCAGATGGTCATTGTGTTTCTACTTTATTTCCTTACAGCAAGGGCTTGACCCAGTCAGCTTTCCTCTACAGGCGCAGTGTGTCCACAGTAAGTCCATTGACTTTTTTCCCTTTCAGTAAAAGGAGCTGGTAGACATGGTTTTAGAAAGGGGATGTTTGAGTTACACAAACCCCAGAGCTTTGTGTAATCAGTGAATATATTTAAGGCAGAGAATTTCTAGTGTTGCAGGGATTTGGAAGGGGTGTGCGCAGGGAGTAGGGAAGTAAATTTAAACCCCAGAACCAACCTTATCATATTGAATGGTGGGCAGGCCTGATGTTTCTTATGACTTATGAGCACATGGCTGATGGGGAGCAGGTCTCTATGGCAATTGACCTGAAACCTTGCCTGTTTTTCTGTCTGTTCACAGTTACTGCTTGACCTGAGTATTTCAGCATTTTCTGCTTTTATCCCATATATTGTCATGCCTAATTATTCAGAATGATCCCAACGCTGTCAGGTCTGCCAGAAGAAAAGCCAGATTAAGAGCCCAAGGCAGTTTTGCAGTGTTGGTAGATTCCTCTGCATGACAGATTGTGCGCAGTAGAATTTGTTTAAATCTTGTTTGGTGGACATGTGGAAAGAGTTCAATCTAAACGGCATTACTGTAGTACATGTAGAAAAAAGTTGAATTTAATAAAGGATGAAAGTGGAAAAAATGGAATATGTAATAAAGGATGAGAGTAGTTAAGTTATTGATCTCTTAGAGGCAGAGACTGGTGGAATTATCTTTTGAAAGAAGGAAATGGCAGAAATGTTTCTCAAAATTGTTTAGTCTTCACAGTAGAAGGCAGTAATTACATGTCAGAAGCAACAAATGAGCAGTTGAGTGACACTTGAGGAAATATTGGCAGAAATGGGGCTAAAGACTGGCAAATCACTGGATCTGCTGACCTTTGTCCAGGGGTGTACTGTTTAATCAAGATCCTGATTGATTGGAAGTTGGCAAATACAAAACCAGTATTCAAGACACGTGGTTGTGAGGAATTGTTGGAATCGTATCTGGAGGAAGTCTCAAAGCAGTTAGAACATTGTCGTATGATCAGACAAAGTCAGTCATGTTTACCATTTAGTTTTGTTGGTTGGTTTGATAAAGTGGAACCAGTAGATGTTAATGCACCTGGTTTTTCAAAAGACATTTTATTAAGGTTAGTACACAAGTCATGGGTTTGTAGAGTTGGAAGAATATATTAAACATAGAAACTGGAAGCAGGAATAGGCATCTGGCACTTCGCGGCCTGCTCTGCCATTCATTTTGATCATGGCTGATATTCAATGTCCTGATCTTCTCTTCTTTCTCCTCTTCTCTTCTCTTCTCCTCCTCCTCCCCCCCCCCCCCCCACCCCCACCACCACCACCATCATCTCTTTAGCCCCTAGAGCTATATCTAATTTTGTGAAATTGGACAACATTTTGGCCTCAACTACATTCTGTAGTCATGAATTCCAATTGCACATGTTCGCCTCTGGGCAAAGTACTGTCTCCTCATTTCAATTCTAAAAGGTTTATTCCTTATCCTCAAACTATGACCCCTAATTTTGGACTCCCTCACCACTGGGAACATGGGTGGCATGGATTGGGTAGCTGACAGTAACTGGTTAAGTACATGAGCGGCAAGGTGGTGGTTGGGTTATCATCTGGGGTTTGTGAGGTTATTCACTTTTAGTAAAATAGAAAAACAATATTTTTAAAAACATAATGAAACATAGAAACCCTACAGTACAGAAAGTGGGAAACTGAATGTTAATACTCGGAGGAGCTTGCGTTATCTTGTCTGAGA
The DNA here is from genome assembly GCF_964213995.1 of Mustelus asterias. NCBI lineage: Eukaryota > Metazoa > Chordata > Chondrichthyes > Carcharhiniformes > Triakidae > Mustelus > Mustelus asterias. The sequence goes on along the minus strand of NC_135809.1, from coordinate 108,625,112 downwards.
AGACAAAGTTGACGTGCAAATATAGCAAGCAATTGGAAAGACCCAGAAAAGTTTTGGAAGTCATCTTTGGGAAAGATGGTCATGGAGTTGGGAAGACAGCTTTTACAAGGACACGACGCCAAAGTGTAGTTGAAGGTGGGCCAATTGTTGTGATAAAGTTTTTGATAGGGTGGCACTACCCGAGGAGAGGAAACCAATGAAAATGCCAGTCAGCGTTGAGTGTCTAATTCTTAAGTGTTCAACACATGGAGCATTGCAAGAGAGAAATCAGATCAGTCAATATCCAGTGTTTTCAATGTTGCCATTGTCAAATTTAGTGTAATTGAACTTGCATGCTTTCTTGCATTTTGAGGCAATTTATCTTGTAAATGAAATGTAAGAGTAGCTTAAACAGGAAAGTTTTATTCATGCATTCCAGTAAATGCCCATGAGAAGGGTAGAATTTATAGTGTCTGAGTTAAAGCTTTTAAAATTTCCCATTCTTGAGAATGAACCTAGTTCAAAAAACCTTCAAACTCGTGGCTTCCTGTTGTTGCTTCTGCCAAATTGTGTGATGCTCAAGTTTGTTTTTTATTTTGGTGTTCAAACTTTTTTCCAATTTTCTCTTAAATTTCTGGTGGAAGTGCTGATTACTAGCTGGGATCTTTGTTTTGCAGCTTTCCTCTGATTGCTAACTCACTGAGCTTGTTCAGATGGCAGGGTGTTTGGAGCAGGTTGTTGGGTCAGCTCTTCTGCTAGTATTGATTTTAGCAAGAGATTTCACATTATTTGAAATTTTTACGGTCATATCACTTAAACATGTTTACTGATTTTTCACTTTTTTAGAATTTGAATAGCAAATTTACAATTTCTGTATCTTGGTTGTGTACATAACAACTTTCTATGCATCATAACCTAGTTTCATGGAGCAATATTATTCCTTTTCACAATTTCTAATTTGGCTGTGTCTGACTAAGACTGTTCGGTTTAGTGATTTGCTCACAATGATGACTGTTTTTCCAACCATTCGCAGTTTCCTCCAGAAAGGACTAGTCCACGTGTTGGTTCAACCTTCCTTGGATGTCTGAGTGAGCATTTCAGTGTAACTGGCCGCAGGGCTTGCAATTTTATATTTTGGGGTTTTAGAATTGCTATTCTAAATAACAAGTTGGGAAAGATTGTCTTTCAACTTGTTTGGTTGATGTTGGTTAATTAAGAACTCTTGCCTTTCAGGTGTGATCCTTGGGGATTCCCATGGTGTTGCCCAGGTGCGTTTTGTTACTGGGAACGAAATTCTCAGGATCCTGAAGTCTAAGGGACTTGCTCCAGACCTTCCAGAGGATCGGTATCACTTGATCAAGACTGCTGTGGCTGTTGGCAAACACTTGAAGAAGAACAGGAAGGTTAGTATGCTGTTCAAAATCTCATTGCACTTCATTTAACATGAGCTTTTTCAAGTGCTTTTTGCAGAAACTGGCAGTGTTACACTGGAAGTTCTCATCATTCAATTTGCGTTGATTGCGGTTCGGAGGGAGATAATGCCTCAACAACGCACCCTCTGGAGAAGTGTTGGTACTAGCAACAGTTATTCTTTGTGTGTGGGTTTCAGAAGTTCAGGACTATTTCAGTGAAGGGATAATGGACAACGCTGACAGTTTCACTGTCTTGTCCAATGTAAAGTCTATGCCTTTATGATTTTTTGGCCTTTTGGGGGAAAGTGGGTATAAACTTCCAATCTTGATAAGAATTTTGTTTATGGCAGAATTTGGGACAGAGAAAGCAGTTTAAGAGTAATGGGTTTACTGGCTGCATCAGTGTAACAGTGGGATGGTTTGGCTTGATCCTGAGCCACAATTCAAATTTCAAGTTTGTACTGTGAAACATTGAAGTTTGTGCGTTACCTACGTTTTGAATTTTCTTTAATACAAATGCATTATTGAAGTTACAACCCTAATTTTGGGATAAAGATCAGCTTCCATTTTCTTTGAAGGGGGATTTGCATGTATTTGGCTCACAATGATGAATGTTTTATCCACCATTCGCAGTTTCCTCCAGAAAGGGGTTTCTCCTTAATGTTGGTAAATCCTTCCTTGGATGTCTGAGTGAGCTATGCAGCTATTTCTGGCAGTTCCAGGTACCTATGGAAGCTGAAGCAGCCAATAATAAGTTGATATGGGGATGCCTGTTAAACAGCGCTGATAAATGCTTTGCACTCAGTCTGAACAATGTAATATTTTCACTGCAGAATAAAGATGCCAAATTCCGTTTGCTTCTTACTGAAAGTAGAATCCACAGGCTGTCTCGTTATTACAAGCCCAAGAGGGTACTTCCACCCAACTTGAAGTAGTAAGTATTTAATGCACATTGTGTTATGCAACACAACAAACCAAATCTACTTTGAATCTGTTAAAATGGACTAGAATTTGTGCTTTTGGATTTGGCTCACAATGATGACGGTTTTATCCAACCATTCGCAGTTTCTTCCAGAAAGGGATTTACTCTTCATGTTGGCAAATCCTTCCTTGGATGTCTGAGTGAGAAACAGTGGGACCTTGAGCACATGTGTGCAGATCCCTGACGATAGCAGGGTAGACTGAAAAGGCAAACTAGCTATATCCTTTATTGACTGAGGCCTGGAGTATATAATGAGGGAGGTTATATATAACGCTGCATCAAAGTTAGAGTACAGTTCTGATCACATTACAGGAAGAACTAGAGATAGTACAGAAGAGAGTTACAAGAATGTCATTAAGGATGGAAAACTTTAGCTGCAAGGAAAGTCTGAATGGGCTGGGTTTATTTGGAACAAAGGCAACTAAAGGGAAATTTAATTGGTGTGTAAAGCTGAGCAGCCTAGGGTGGATTGGGGAGACCTATTGCCATTGAAGTTGGAAATTGTGGGGGAGGGGGGGTGTAATTATTTAGAAGTAATTGGTGAACGCATTAGGTGTGGTAAGAAAGAGTTCAATCGAAACAGGGCATTTTATGTAGTACGTGTAGAAAGAAGTGGAATGTAATAAAGGGTGAGAGTAGTTAAAGTTAAGTCGTTGATCTCCAAGGCAAAGACTGATGGAATTATCTATTGAAATAAGGAAATGGCAGAAATGTTACTCAATTGTTTTTGTCTTCACAGTAGAAGGCAGTAATTACACGTCAGAAGTTACAAATGGGCAGTTGAGTGATACTTGAGGAAGTATTGGTGGAAATGGGGCTAAGGACTGGCAGATCCCTGGGCCTGATGACCTGTGTCCGGAGGTGTACTGTTTTATCTAGGTCCCAATTGATTGGAAGTTGGCAAATAGAAAACCAGTATTCAAGACTGGTTGTGAGGAATTGTTGGAATCTCATCTGGAGGAAGTCTCAAAGCAGTTAGAACATTGTAGTATGATCAGACAAAGTCAATCATGTTTGCCATTTAGTTTTGTGTGTAGCTGGTTGGTTTGATAAAGTGGGACCAGCACCTGGTTTTTCAAAAGACATTTTCTTAGACATCACACAAAAGGTTAATACACAAGTTATGGGTTCGTAGAGTTGAAAGAATATATTAAACATAAACTGGAAGCAGGAGTAGTAGGTATTTGGCAATTCGTGCCTGCTCTGCCATTCATTTTGATCATGGCTGATCATTGAATTCAATATCCCGATTCTCCTCCCCCCACACAACCCACCCACCCACATTCCTTTAGCCCCTAGAGCTGTATCTAATTTCTTGAAATCACACAATGTTTTGGCCTGAACTGCATTCTGTTGTAGTGAATTCCAATTCCATGCGTTCACCTCCCTCTGGGTGAAGAAATTTATCTTTGCGTCAATTCTAAAAGGTTTAGCCCTTATCCTCAAACTATGACCCTAGTTCTGGACTCGCCACCATTGGGAACTTGGATGGGGCATTGGGTAACTGATAGAGTAACAAGTTAAGTAAATGAGCAGCAAGGTAGGGGTTATCATTTGAGGGTGTGTGTGAGACGTTATTCACTTTTAGTAAAAATAGAAAAACAATATTTTTTTAAAACTTGGGAAACTGAACATTAATGCTCAGAGGAGCTTGTGTCTTGTCTGAGGAGCACAAAGTTGACATGCAAATATAGCAAGCAATTGGAAAGACAAAGGTGACCGAGGTACAAGCGTGAAGAGTTCTTGCCTCAATGTGTATGTTTTTGGTGAGACTGCACCATTAGAATTGTGCAGTTTTAGTCTCCCTATCCAAGGAAGTGCATGCTTGTAATGGTAGTGGTACAGCAAATACTCACTAGATTGGTTCTTGGGGTGAGATGGGGAACAGTTTGGGAACAGTGACCACAATTCAGTAAGCTTTAAGGTACTGATGGATAAAGATAAGTGTAGTCCTCAAATAAAGATGCTAAATCCGGGGATGGCTAATTACAATATTAGGCAGGAACTGAAGAATGTAGATTGGGGGCAGATGTTTGAGGGCAAATCAACATCTGGCATGTGGGAGGCGTTCAAGTATAAGTTGATAGGGGTTCAGGACTGGCACATTCCTATAAGAATGGAAAGTTTTGGGAACGTGAGATATTGTGAGCCTAGTCAGAGAAAAAGGAAGTATTTGTCAAAGCTAGGAGGCTGGGAACACAAAGCAAATGTGGAATACAAGGAAAGTAGAAAGAAACTTAAGCAATGAGTAAGGAGGGCTAAAAGGGGTCATGTAAAGTCATTGGCCATAAGGATTAAGGAAAATCCCACTGCTTTTTTATACATGTATAAAGAGCAAGAGGGTAGCCAGGGAGAGTTTGGTGCACTCAAGGATAGGGGAGGGAATCTATGCGTGGAGCCAGAGGAAATGGGCGAGGTATTAAGTGAATACTTTGTGTCAGTGTTCACCAAAGAGAAGGACTTGGTGGATGATGAGTCTGGGAAAGGGTGTGTAGATAGTTTGAGTCAAGTTGAGATCAAACAGGATGAGGTATTGGGGTTATTGAGAAACATTAAGGCAGACAAGCCCTCAGAGCCTAATGGGATATACCCCAGAATACTGAGGGGCAAGGGAGGAAATTGCTGGGGCCTTGAGAGAAATCTTTGTATCCTCACTGGCTAAAGGGGAGGTCCCAGAGTATTGGAGAATAGCCAATGTTGTTCCTTTGTTTAAGAAGGGTAGCAAGAATAATCCAGGTAATTAGAGGCCGGTGAGCCTGATGTCAGTGGTAGGAAAATTATTGGAGAGGATTTTTCGAGATAGGATTTACTCCCACTTGGAAATAAGTGGACATATTAGCGAGAGGCAACATGGTTTTGTGAAAGGGAGGTCATGCTTCACTAACTTGATTGAGTTTTTCGAGGAAGTGACGAAGATGATTGGGGGTAGGGGATGGATGTTGTCTACATGGACTTCAGTAAGGCCTTTGACAAGGTCCCTCATGGCAGACTGGTACAAAAGGTGAAGTCACTTGGGATCAGAGGTGAGCTGGCAAGCTGGATACAGAACTGACTCGATCCTAGGAGACAGGGTAGCAGTGGAAGGGTGCGTTTCTGAATGGAGGGCTGTGACCAGTGGTGTTCCACAGGGATTACTGCTGGGACCTTTGCTGTTTGTAATATATATCAATGATTTGGAGAAAAATGTAACTGGATTGATTAGCGAGTTTGCAGGTGACACAAAGGTTGGTGGATTTGTAGATAGTGATGAGGACCATCAGAGGATACAGCAGGACATAGATCGGTTGGAGACTTGGGCGGAGAGATATCAGGTGGAGTTTGATCTGGACAATTTGAAGTAATGCATTCTGGAAGGTCTAATACAGATAGGAAATATACAGTAAATGGCAGAACCCTTAAGAGTATTGATAGGCAGAAGGATGTGGGTGTACAGGAGTACACAGGTCACTGGACGTGGCAACGCAGGTGGAGAAGGTCGTCAAGAAGGCATATGGCATGCTTGCCTTCATCGGCTGGAACATTGAGTTTAAAAATTGGCAAGTCATACTGCAGCTTTATAGAACCTTAGGCCGCACTTGAAATATAGTGTTCAATTCTGGTCGCCCCACAGCCAGAAGGATGTGGAGGTGTTGGAGAGGGTACAAACAAGATTTACCAGGATGTTGCCTGGTATGGAGGGCATTAGCTATGAGGAGAGGTTGGAGAAACTTGGTTTGTTCTCACTGGAATGACGGAGGTTGAGGGGAGACCTGATAGAAGTCTACAAGCTTGAGGGGCATGGACAGAGTGGATAGTCAGAAGCTTTTTCCCAGGGTGGAAGAGTCCATTGCTGGGGTGCGAGGGGCAATGTTTAAAGGAGATGTACGAGGCAAGTTTTTTTTTAAACAGGGTGGTGGATGCCTGGAACTCGCTGCCGGAGGAGATAGTGGAAGCAGATACGATAGTGACATTTAAGGGGCTTCACAAATATATGAATAGGATGGGAATAGAGGGATACAGTCCCCAGAAGGAAAGAATATTTGACTGGACATGAAATCAGAGCTTGCCAACAGTTACACCTGTGACTGAGAGTATATAGTTTTGTGTGGGCCAATGATAGTCATTTTGCTCTTTCCACTGAGTTACACAACAGAGATTAACTTCTGTGTGTGATTAACTTCTGAACACTATAGAGATCTGGAGGCATGAAGATAAATGACCATCGCTTTCACGGTATGGTTTGTAACTGGGTTGTGTGTGTTTCAGTACTATAAAGGAAAAAAAAGTTTTGTAAGTCATGTTTGGGGAAAGATGGTCATGGAGATGAAAGGCAGCGTTTTCAAGGATATGAGAACGAACGGCAAATGAAGGTGGTCAATTGTTGCGATAAAGTTTTTGATGGAAGGATGACACTACCTGAGGAGAGGAAACCAATTAAAATGCCAGTCAGCATTTAGTGGATAATTCTTGGAAAGTGTTCTACACCTGGAACATTGATCTGATTTCTGTCCTACTGGCAATGTCCAATGTCTATAACCTATCAAATGCAGTGTTTTCAATATTGTCATTGTCAAATTTATTGCATGGTTTCTTGCATTTTGAGTCAATTTATCCTGTAAACGAAATGTAAGACTCGCTTAAACGGGAAAGTTTTTTTATTCCTGCATTTGATTATATCTACTTCTTCCCTTCCTAGTGGCTCAAACTAACATCGGATAATGTGAAATAACAGACTTGCAAACTGGCAAAGAAAGGCCTGACCCCATCAGATTGGTGAGTGTACAATTTTAGAGAGTTCCCTAGAATTTGCAGCACCAAAAAGGCCAATTTCTCCGAATACCAACACAAAGAACTTGAGATCTGAATGAAAGACAAACTGCAGGAAATACTAAACAGGTCAGCTATTGTCTATGGAAAGAGATGCTTGATGTCTGAAGGGTCATAACCTGAAACATTAACTCTCCCCCCGCCCCCACATTTTTGGGATGGTTTTTATTTTAAAAAATACACCTGGGGTCTTTAAGGAAGTTATGCTAAGCCTCTTGTCGAGCGCTGGTAATGCTTTAGCTGGAGCTTTGTGTTCACTTCTATCTCAATCTTTAGGAAGAATCTTTTGTCTTTGAGCAAGTGCAGAGGTGCTTTCTTAAAATGGTGCCAGGCTTTAATGACGTGGAGAGACTAGAAGCTGGGATTTTCTTGGAGCAGCGAAGGTTCCAAGAAGATTTTAGGGTTTTTTTGATAAGTAAACGTAGGGAGACATTTGTCACTGGGCTGGAGGTGGGGCATTTTAAGGTAACTTGGGGAAGGGGGTTTGTGGGGAGTGAGCTATGGTCAAGAATACACTGCGTGAAGGGCTGGTGAGTGTAGATTTAATGGCAGTTTTCAAAAGGGATTTGCTATCTGTTAGAAAGTGAAAAAATTACAGGGATATGAAAAGAGAACAGAAAAGTGGCATATCATATCTCTTGATTAAGCAATTTCGTGCACTGCATAGCTAATCAATTGCAATGCAAGTTGTGCTTTTTTAATCTAATTTCCAGTAAAGGCCCATGAGAAGTGTAGAATTTATAGTGTCGGAGTGAAAGCTTTCAAACTTTCCCGTTCTGAATGGTGAATCTACTTCAAAAACCCGTCAAACTCGTGGCTTCCTGTTGTGTCGATTCTGCCAAAGTGCGAGATGCTCAAGTTTTTATTTTTATTTTAGTGTTTGAAATGTTTTTTTGCCAATTTTCTCTTTTATGGTTGGAAGTCTTGATTGCTAGCTTGGGATCTTTCTTTTGCAGCTTTTGTCTGATTGCTCAGCCCCTGAGCTTGCTCAGTTTTAGAGCAAGTTGTTGGATCAGCTCATCTGCTAATATTGATTTTAGGCAATTGATTATTTGAAACTTTAAAGTTTATCACTTAAACATGTTTACTGATTTTTAACTTTTAGAACTTGAATAGCAAACTGACAATTTCTGTATCTTGGTTGTGTACATAAAGACTTTCTATGCTCTGTCATCTAGTTTCATGTAACAATGTCATTCCTTTTTGCAATTTTTAGTTTGGCTGTCACTGACTAAGACAATTATCATTGGGTTTAGAGATTTGCTCACAATGATGACTGTTTTTCCAACCATTCGCAGTTTCCTCCAGAAAGGACAAGTCCACGTGTTGGTTCAACCTTCCTTGGATGTCTGAGTGAGCATTTCAGTGTAACTGGCTGCAGTTTTGTCAGGGAATGAAATTTTATACTTTGGGGTTTTAGAATTGCTATTCTAAATAACAAGTTGGGAAGGTTTGTCTTTCAACTTGATTGGTTGAAGTTGGGTAAATTAAGAACTCTTGCCTTTCAGGTGTGATCCTTGGGGATTCCCATGGTGTTGCCCAGGTGCTTTTTGTTACTGGGAACAAAATTCTCAGGATCCTGAAGTCTAAAGGATTTTCTCCTGACCTTCCAGAGGATTAATATCACTTGATCAAGACTGCTGTGGCTGTCCGCAAACACTTGGAGAGGAACAGGAAGGTTAGTGTGCTGTTCAAAATCTCATTGCATGTCATTTAACACTAGCTTTTTGAAGTGCTTTTTGCAGCGCAACTGGCAACATTACACTGGACGTTCTGATTGCTGCTGAGGGGGCCTCAATAATGTGCCCTCTGGATAAGTGTTGTTACTGGCAGCGGTTATTCTGTGCATGTGTGGGTTTCAGCAGTTGAGGACTATTTCAGTGGTGATAATGGACAACAGTGACAGTTTCTCAGTCCTGTCCAACATAAAGTCTGCCTTTATGATTTTTTTGGCTTTTTGGGGGAAGATGGGTATAAACTTCCAATCATGGTGAGAATTGTTTGTTTATGGCAGAATTTGGGACAGAGAAAGCAGTTTAAGAGCAAGCGGTTTACTGGATGTGGTTGAGAGCTGTCAGCGTAAGAATGGGATGATCTTAAGCCGTGACTTAAATTTTGAGTTTGTACTGTGAAACATTGAAGTTTGCATTACCTAAGTTTTGAATTTTATTTAATACTAATGCATTCTTAAAGTTACCACCCAAGTTAAGTGATAAAGATCAGCTTCCATTTTCTTTGAAGGGGGATTTGCGTGTATTTAGCTCACAATGATGAATGTTTTTATCCACCATTCGCAGTTTCCTCCAGAAAGGGGTTTCTCCTTAATGTTGGTAAATCCTTCCTTGGATGTCTGAGTGAGCTATGCAGCTATTTCTAGCAGTTTCCGGTACCTATGGAGGCTGAAACAGCCAATAATAAGTTGATATGGGGATGCCTGTTAAACAGCACTGATAAATGCTTTGCACTCAGTCTGAACAATGTAATGTTTTCACTGCAGGATGAAGATGCCAAATTCCGTTTGATTCTTATTGAAAGCAGAATCCACAGGCTGGCTCATTATTACAAGTCCAAGAGGGTCCTTCCACCCAACTGGAAGTAGTGAGTATTTAATGCACATTGTATTATGCAACATGACAAACCAAATCTACTTTGAACCTGTTAAAATGGACTAGAATTTGTGCTTTTGGATTTAGCTCACAATGATGACTGTTTTATCCAACCATTCGCAGTTTCTTCCAGAAAGGGATTTACTCTTCATGTTGGCAAATCCTTCCTTGGATGTCTGAGTGAGAAACAGTGGGACCTTGAGCACATGTGTGCAGAACCCTGTAGGGAGCAGGGCAGATAGAAGAAGTGGCTGAGAAGGCAAACTAGCTTTATCCTTTATTGGTTATATACGCCAAGTCTCAATCAGAGAGATTATACTAAATTATATATAGCACTGCATCAAAGAGTACAGTTCTGATCACGTTACAGGAAGAACTAGAGATGGTACAGAAGAGAGTTTTAAGAATGGTGAACTTTAGCTACAAGGAAAGTCCGAATGGGCTGGGTTTATTTGGAACAAAAGCAGCTAAGGAGAAATTTAATTGGTGTGTAAAGTCGAACAGCCTAGTGTGGTTAGATGAGACCTATTGTCATTGAGGTTAGAAATTATGCAGGGTGGGGTGTCATTGGTTAAAAGTAATTAGTGAAAGGATAGGTGTGGTCAGGAAATATTTTATCCAAGGGTTGATGGGGGTCTGAAACTCACTGCCCCCGAGTGTTTGAGGTAGAAAGTGAAAGTGCACTTGATGCCATAAGCTACAAGGCTGTGCACCAAGAGTTGAAAGATGGATTGTACTGGACCGCTTTTCTCTACTTGTGTGGGATCAATGGCTTTCTATGAGGTAAATCCTTGTGCGTGTCTGGATGGTGATAATTTGCGAGAGAACATTGCCTCCCTCGGTTGAGCTTTCAGTTTTGTTTATGCAGTGGGCTAATAGTGCTTTTCTTTCCTCTTCACAGCAAGTTCTCTGCAACTTCAGCACTGGTAGCCTAAGAAGTTTCTTCCTTGAAATAAAAACAACACGCTGCAAATGCTGAGAATCTGGGGAAAACAGAACAAGCATTGGAAAAACTCAGCTGGTGTGGCAGCATCTGTGTAGAGGGTGGAATAGTTACTGTTTTGAGTTGGTTGTCAACAATTTAACTGATTCTGCACAGGCTTGTTGTATTTTTTCCAGCACTTTTTTTATTTCAAATTTCTTCTTTGGACCTGAAAAATAAAACACTTCATGTTACAATTGGTCTGTCTGGGTTTGTTGATTCAGTGAATGCAAGTACATGGATTGCAGGTTTGTTTGAGGTTGAGAGCTGTAATGTGTAGTCAGCTGTCAAGGCTTCAACAATAGCAACCATTCGACCTTGCTTTGATGTTTAAATCTGCTTACAACATTCTGTTTATTTTTTTAATGGCCTCTTGTGCTCTTATTGAAAGGCCTAGTTAACTCCAGAAACCCCCCCACCACCACAACATATGTGATTGTAGAATAGCACAATACTGTGGATGCTGGAATCTGAAACAAAAACAGAAAAGGCTGAAATATCTCCCCAGGTCTGACAGCATATGTGGTGAGAGAATAGAGCCAACATTTCCAGTCACGATCAAGTGATGTGTCTTTGATCCAAATACATAAAGTCAATAATGCACTAATCTAAGTGCTTCCAAACTCTTAATTGTGTAGATCAGATTAATTTATTTGATTCATTATTTCATAAGCATTAACATAGTGAAAAGTATTGTTTCTTGCATGCTATACAGACAAAACATACCATTCATAGAGGAGACAAGAGAGTGCAGAATGTAATGTTACAGCCATTGCTAGGGTGTAGAGAAAGATCAACTTAATGCAAGGTAAATCCATTCGAAAGTCTGACAGCAGGGAAGAAACTGTTCTTGAATTGGTTGGTACGTGACCTCAGATTTTTGTATCTTTTCCAAAGGAAGAAGGTGGAAGAGAGAATGTGTGGGGTCCTTAATTATGCTGGCTACTTTACCAAGGCAGCAGGAAGTGTAGACAGTTAATGGATGGGAGGCTGGTCTGCATGATATATATTGGGCTACATTCATGACCTTTTGTAGTTGCTTGCGGTCTTGGGCAGAGCAGGAGCCATACCAAGCTGTGATACAACCAGGAAGAATGCTTTCTATGATGCATCTGTAGAAGTTGGTGAGAGTCATAGCTGATGTGCCAAATTTCCTTAGTCTTCTAAGAAAGTAGAGATTAACCATGCTATTGCATAAAAAATGTAAAATGGTAGTTCAGGGGTTGGGGCATCAGAAATGTGAGATTTGATGGTATCAAAAATCTAACTTCACACGAGAACTAGGAACAAGCAATTCAGTCATTCAGTGCGATCATGGCTCATCTCATCTGATATTATCTCCACTTTCCTCTGCATAACCTCTTCCTGAAAACTTATACCTAATTTATTTGGTGTTCTGACATCCACTGCCCAGTAGAGTAAGATTATGAAACCCCTTGTATCTCTTAAGACTTTAATCTCTTTACCTGCTTTATGGATGAATAAACTATCCACACACAACTGCTGATTGACACTGCACTAAGATAAATATCTATATGGTATTCCTCGGCAAGCCTTGAAAATTGGTGCAGGTCAAATCCTCAGTACTAACAACCAATGAGGCTGCTAACGCAGACTAAATCCCCACTAAAATGTAGGAACACTCTTGACATGAATACGTGACCTCATCTCCCTCAATTGGATGGAGGACGGTATGCCAGGCGATTAGGCAATGTAATTGCGATGACCTTCACAGAGGGAGACAAGACTAACTGCAGTAACGATAGAGGGGTATCGCTGCTGTCTGCCATGGAGAAGGTCATTGCAAAGATTCTTCTCAATCTCCTTCACCCAATGGCGCAGATTCCTGGGGTCACAATTTGGATTCTCTCCATCAAGAGGTGCCATGGCCATGATATTCATAGATAAGTCGAAAAAAAATGCAGGTGGCAGCAGTAACCTCTATTCACGGCCGCCTTTCACCTCAGAATTGCAGAAATTCATCACCATCCTCCACTTGCTGCACAATGACATACAAGCCATGATTCATACTAATGGATATGCCATAGAACCAATATGAGCACAAGCTGAGGTCAATCAAGGTTGTGTCATTGCACTGACACTCTTTTCCATCTTCCACACCGCAACATTCCACCCCATCTCCAGGAAGCTCCCCCACCCCCCTGACTACTCTGCAGGATAAGAGGGAAAATATTCAACCCACATTGCCTCCATTCCAGAACCAAGATCGGCTCAACCTCTGTCATGGAGCTGCAGTATACTGATAACATTTGTGTATACACAATGCGGGGCCGAGCTTCAATCTATCATCAATGTATTTGCAGGGGTATATGAAAGAATGGACTTGGAATATCCAGACGACCTCTACCAGCCTGTTCCCATTGTGCAACACTGCACTACCCTCCGTCCGTGCCACCTCCACCCCCCCCCCCCAAAAAACTCAAGATCCATGGCGAACCATTGGATAGCATTGATCATTTCTCATACCTTGGGAGCTTCTTCTTGGCAAGGGCAGAATCGATGGTGGAACTGGACATTGCCTCCAGTGTGCCAGTGCAGCCTTCACCCATCTGAGGAAAAGATCATTCAACAACAAAAACCTGAAATCCAGCACAAAGCTCATGGTTTACAGGGGTGCAGAGCCTCCTGCCTTCCTGTGTATGTCAGGCACGGATAATGTACTGCTGACACCTTAAATCCCTGAAGAAATCACCAATGATGCCTCTGCAAAATCCTGCTAATTCAATGGCGAAATAGATGTTCCAATATCAATATCCTCTCCCAGGCCAATATCCCCAATTTTGAGGTGTTCATTATGGCTAATTAGCTATGTTGGGCAGTCCACATTATGTGCATGCCTGACACAAGACTCCCAAAAAAAGCTCTGTACTCAGAGCTTCGTCATTGCAAGCAGTTACCAGGAGGGTAGAGGAAATACTTCAGGAATGTTCTCAAAGCCACCCTGAAAAAATGCACCATTCCCACTGATCCATGGAAATCTATTGCTTGACACTGTCCAAACTAGAGAAACATCTGTGAAGGTACCAACCAATTTTGAGCATCTTTGGCAGGCCCAAGTGGCAGCCACGCGGAAGCGAAATACTAAAATCCAAGCTTCCCACCTGCCTGTCGCATCAAACACTATTTCAGCTGCGTGCGAATCCAGCATTGGACTTTTCAGTCATCTCAGACCCACAACCCTAGATTGGATGGAAGTCATCCTCGGTCCTGAAGTAGAGTTCAAACTTTCCAATTCTAGCATTGTTGACTCCCAGGGCCAAGAACCACAAGGAGTAGACAAATAGTGCAAGTTTTCATACAGCTCTACAATGACGTTCCCCCCACTCCCCAATATCAGATTACCACCTGGTGCCCAAATCACCCACCCAATAAAATGAAGTCCATAGAGCAAAAGACAAAAGTGAGGAAAGAACAGCAAAAAATTATTAGTCATACCTATTTACAATTATTTTTCCAGTCGCACAGAGAGGCAGGAAACTCATTCACCTTTAAGTATTTTCCCTACTTATTGCTCTGGTAACGTTATAAGCAGAGAATAAACAGCAATTAATCAGTACTAGATAGAATAGAAATCAGAGGGTAAACATAACTTCATTGTGTATATAACAAAATGTCTTCCATCACTTCCCAGATCCAATGGAACACTAACATCATGTAATTTGACTAAGAGTGATTGGGGATTTGTCCTTAAAAATCATATTTTAAAAGTAAACATTCCTCGTTTCGGAGCAGTGGGTAATTAAGTGAAGTTAGTGCTATCTTGCGGTGATCATAGGTATAAATATATTTGGACCAAAATTTCAAATACAACATCCAACAGTGGCCAACAGAGAGCGGTAGCAATCAGTTGACCCAAAGCTTTGGTCCACAGATCAGAAACGTTTTGTTGGTATCACATACGATTGCATGGAAATTGAATGTTTAATTTGCAAGTACAGTGGTGTGACAATTGAGCAGTTATTGCATGTCATAAATGGTATGGTGAAAAAATAGATGAGAAACTAGTTCAAGAATGTAGCTTTCGAATTAGTGGGTGAAACAACAGGGAGGAAATGTAAGGCTGCAGATGCTGGGAATTCTCAGCATCTGTGGAGAGTGAAGCAGTAAATGAGGTTCCTTCCAGCATCCATTTGAGCAATTCAATATAAAATTGCCACCCTATGATTGTGGATTTAAAAAGACTGCGTCCCGCTGTGTTGGGCAGGCTGGGCGACAGCGTCTATTCACAGGCACGATCCCACTACAGATCAGCACGGGGGCTTTGACCTGCTCCGTTTCCGACCTGGGCCGGTTCACCCCTCTTTATCCCACCTGGTGATCCGAGGTTCCCCCCGGAGCACCATATAGATACTGAACTTAATGCGGGTGCCTGATCGGCACAGTCCGCTGGCAGCCCAGAACCCCTGACCGCAAGCGATCCGGCAGCCTCAGCCTCCGAGTAGCCGGATAACAGGCGCGCGCCACCGCGCCCGGCGTTCACTCCCTGCTGCAGCCGGCCCCTTCAGGCTGCCCTGGCGATGATGTCACAAAGGGGTGACGTCCACAGGGGGGAGGGGCGCTACGACGTCTGGGGGCGGAGCTGAGCACTGCGTTACGTGCTGACCGTATTTCCGGGCCGGCCGCCTCAACTGGCGCAGGCGCACTACCGTCGCTCTCTTTCCTTTTCGACGCCGCCATGGGTCGCATGCACGCTCCTGGGTAAGGGGCCTGGGCGGCTAGGCCCAGCTCGACTCGAATAAAGTGGCGTGTCCGTGTGAAATGGGAAGGCCTAGCACCGCCTTGTAGCACAGACGGCGGCGCGGGTCTCGCTTCGTTGAGCAGCTGCGGGGTTAGTGGGGAGCGCAGCGGCAGTGGCGCATTTTCGGGCGGGGAAAGCTCCCGGGCCCGAGTCATCACCCATCCCCCACCTCAGCCTCCACCGCCCCCCACCCGGGGCAGCGGCAGCACCGGCTGTCCGAAGGCCGCACCCGCCTCTCTGAGTAGCTCTGCAGCCACGTTGGCGCAAGGCTTCAGGCCTCGCCTGTAACACGCGGGCCCCGCAGCTGAGTTCATGCCCCAGCTCCCAGCATGTGCTCCCCGCAGCCCTCCTGGCAAAGGCCTCTCGGCCCATTTACTATTACTGCAAAAGCAGTGGGTGTGGAGTATCTTCCACAACAGATACTTCAGGCCGCCTGGGCATTCCCAGCATTTTCTGTTCTATTGAAATTCCTGCAGAGAGCAAAACGTTGCAGGTGATCGATAGGGAATAGATTCAGATGGTCATTGTGTTTCTATTTTGTTACAGCAAGGGTTTGTCCCAGTCAGCTTTACCCTACAGACGCAGTGTGCCCACAGTAAGTCCATTGATTTTTGTTTCTCTTTCAGTAAAAGGAGCTGGTAGGCATGGTTGTACAAAGGGGATGATGGAGTTTCTGTGAGATCCCCTCACTCTTCTAAACTCCAATGAATACAAACAACCCTAACTAACTTAGTCTCTCCTCACATGACAGACCTGCCATCCCTGGTAAATTTTCACTGTACTATGGCAAGAACATCCATCCTCTGATAAGGATACCAAAACTGTGCACACCACGCCAGGTGTGGCCTCACCTATGCCCTGTACAATTGCAGTAAAACATCTCTATTCCTGTACTCTAGCTATGAAGGCCAACATAGCATTTACCACCTTTACTGCCTGCTGTACACAAGCTTGCCCAATATGTGCCAGGACATTCCGTGCCCGAATTGGCCTGATCAGTCATCTTCGGACACACCGCATCCAGCCTCATAATGACTAATGGTATCAAGGTCCTCATCGACGATGATGGATGAACAACAACAACCTGCATGCTTACTTTCAGTAAGGACACTAAGGTCTTGCTGACTATCCATCAATTTACACCCATTCAAGTAATAATCTGGCTTCCTATTGTTCATACGCACTTTACATAGTAGTCTGCAATGTCAGACCTTGTCAAAAGCCTTTTAAAAATTCAAAGAAATTTGGAAATGGATCTACTATTTCCAGGACCACTCCCTTAAGTACTTGGAGATGAAAGTTATCAGGGTCTGGAGATTTATCCACCTTCGATCCCATCAGTTTCCCAAATCTATTTCTCTACTAATGCTGATTTCCTTCAGCTTCTCATTAAAGCTTGTTTCTCTCTGAACTTCTGGTACATTATTCATGTCTTCCTTTGTGAAGTGCAAATTTAGTTCCTTGGCCATTTCTTTGCTCCCCTTTATGAATTCTACAGTTTCTGACTAAGGGGCCTTCATTCATTTTTGTCAATCTTTTTCTCTCTTTAAATACCTATGGAAACATTTACAGTCAGTTTTTATTTTCCCCACTAGCTTACATTCCTACTCTATTTTCCCCTTAATCAATCCTATGGTCGTCCTTTACTGAACTATAAACTGCTCCCAATACTCAGGTCTATTGCTTTTTTTGCCAATTTGTATTAATCTTCCTTGAATCTGATCCTATCTCTAATTTCCTTTGTAAGCCATAGTTTGGCCACAGTTCAGTTACCATTCTTATGCCAAACAGTTTATGATCACTGACCTGAAACCATGCCTGCTTCTCTATCTGTCCACTGTTCCTGCTTGACCTGAGTATTTCAGCATTTTCTGTTTTTACCCCATATATTGTGATGTCTAATGATTCAGAATAATCCCAACACTATCAGATCTGGGAGAAGAAAGGCCAGATTAAGGGCCCAAGCCAATTTTGCCATGTTGATGGATTCCTCTGCATGACAGATTGTGTGCAGTAGAATTCTTTTAAATCCTGTTTGGTAGACATGGAAATAGTCAGTTCAATCTAAACAGGGCATTTATATAGTACATGTAGAAAGAGGTGGAATGTAATAATGGATGAGAGTAGTTAAACTTAAATTATTGATCTCTTGGAGGCGGAGACTGGTGGAATTATCTTTTGAAATAAGGAAATGGCAGAAATGTTTCTCAAAATTGTTTTAGTCTTCACAGTAGAAGGCAGTAATTACATGTCAGAAGCAACAAATGGGCAGTTGAGTGAAACTTCAGGAAATATTGGTGGAAATGGGGGCTAAGGACTGCCAAATCCCAGGACCTGCTGACCTGTGCCCAGGGGTGTACTGTTTTATCAAGGTCCTGATTGGTTGGTAGTTGGCAAACATAAAACCAGTATTCAAGACTGATGGTTGTGAGGAATTGTTGGAATCTCATCTGGAGGGAGTCTCAAAGCAGTTAGAACATTGTAGTATGATCAGACAAAGTCAATCATGTTTGCCATTTAGTTTTGTGTGTAGCTGGTTGGTTTGATAAAGTGGGACCAGCACCTGGTTTTTCAAAAGATATTTTCTTAGACATCACACAAAAGGTTAATACACAAGTTATGGATTTGTAGAGTTGGATGAATATATTAAACATAGAAAGCAGGAGTAGGCTATTTGTCCCTTTGAGCCTATTCTGCCATTTATTTTGGTGATGACTGATCATCGAATTCAATATCGTGATTTTTCACACACACACTTGATCCCTAGAGCTATGTCTAATTTCTTCTTGAAATCAGACAACGTTTTGGCCTCAAATGCATTCTGTAGTGAATTCTACACGTTCACCGCTCTCTGGGTGAAGAAATTTCTCCTCGCCTCCATTTTGAAAGGTTTACACCTTATCCTCAAATGCAGAGTGTTTTCAGTGTTGTCATTTTTTCAAATTTTGAACTTGTATGATTTCTTGCATTTTGAGGCAATTTATCCTGTAGATGAAATGTAAGAATAGCTTAAAAAGGAAAATTTTCAGTTTTATTCCTGCATTTGATATATCTGCTACTTCTTCCCCTCCTAGTGGCTCAAACTAACATCGGATGATGTGAAAGAACAGATTTACAAACTGGCAAAGAAAGGCCTGACCCCATCGCAGATTGGTGAGTGTACAATTTGAGAGTTGCCTAGAATTTGCAGCACCAAAAAGGCCAATTTCTCCTAATGCAAACACAAAACTTGAGATCTGAATGAAAGACGAGCTGCAGGAAATACTCAGCAGGTCAGGTATTGTCTATGGAAAGAGACACTTGATGTCTGAAGGGTCATGACCTGAAACGTAAACTTTTTTTTCCCCACGTTTGTACGGTGGTTTTGCGGTTTTAAATAAAATACTTATGGGGTCTTTGACTTTAAACGCAAACCAGTGCAAAAACAAGGTAGTTATGCTAAGCCTCTTGTAAAGAGCTGGTGATGCATTAGTTGGAGTTTTGTTTTCACTTCTATCCCATTCTTTAGGAAGAATCTGTGTTTGAGAGGGTGCAGAGGTGATTTCTTAAATGGTGCCGGGCTTTAATGATGTGAAGGGACTACAGAAGCTGGGATTTTCTTGGTCCCAAAGGTTCCAGGAAGATTTTAGTTATGCTCAACATTGGGACATTTTGACCATTGGGCGCAGTGAGAAATCAGTCACTGGGCTGGGGGTGGAGCACTTTAAGGTAACTTGGGCGGGGTGTTGTGGGGAATGAGCTATAGTCAAGAATGCACTGCATGAGGGGCTGGTGAAAGTAGATTTAATGGCAGTTTTCAGAAAGGATTTGATAAATACTAGAAAGTGAAAAAAATTACACGGATATTAAAAGAGAACAGAAAAGTGGCAAATCATACCCCTTGATTAGCTATACTGTGCAAGAAATGTTGCTTCTGCTTTTTAAATCCACTTTCCAGTAAAGGCCCATGAGAAGTGTAGAATTTGTAGTGTCGGAGTGAAAGCTTTCAAACTTTCCCGTTCTGAATGAAGGTGAACCTAGTTCAAAAACCCTTCAAACTCATGTCTTCCTGTTGTGTTTTTTTTAGCATTTGAAATGGGGTTTTTTGCCAAATTTTCTCTTTTTTTCTGGTGGAAGTGTTGATTACTAGCTGGGAACTTTTTTGTTGAAGCTGCAAGTGGAGAATATTCCATCATACTCCTGACGTGTGCCTTGGAGATGGACAGGCTTTTGGGGTGGGGGGGGCGGAATTTGCTCTCACACTGAGCTTGTTCAGTTGGCAGGCTTTTTAGAGCAGGTTGTTGGATCAGCTCATCTGCTAATATTGATTTTAGGCCAGAGATTCCACGTTATTGATTATTTAAAAATTTAAGTTTTATCACTTAAAACATGTTTACTGATTTTTAACTTCTAGAATTTGAATAGCAAACAATTTCTGTACCTTGGTTGTGTACATGAAAGTTTTCTATGCACCTTAATCTAGTTTATGTAGCAATGTCACTCCGTTTCACAATTTTTAGTTTGGCTGTGACTGACTCACGATTATAATTGCATTTAGAGATTTGCTCACAATGATGACTTTTTCCAACCATTTGCATTTTCCTCTAGAAAGGGCAGGTCCATGTGTTGGTTCAACCTTCCTTGGGTGTCTGAATGAGCATTTCAGTGTAACTGGCCACAGTTTTGGCCACATCTGACGAAGGAGCTGTGCTCCGAAAGCTTATGGTATTTGCTACCAAATAAACCTGTTGGACTTTAACCTGGTGTTGTGAGACTTCTTACTGTGCTTACCCCAGTCCAACGCCGGCATCTCCACATCACAGTTTTGTGTCAGGGAATGCAATTTTGGATTTTTAGAATTACTATTCTAAATAACAAGTTGGGAAGGATTGTCTTTTAACTTGGGGGAAATAAATAGTGATATCTTGAGGAGTGTACATATTACAGAGAAGGAGGTGCTGGAAGTCTTGAAGCACATCAAGGTAGATAAATCCCCGGACCTGATGAAGTGTATCCCAGGACATTGTGGGAGGCTAGGGAGGAAATTGCGGGTCCCTAGCAGAGATATTTGAATCATTGATAGTCACGGGTGAGATGCCTGAAGATTGGAGGGTGACAAATGTGCCTTTGTTTAAAAAGGGCTCCAGGGAAAAGCCTGAGAACTACAGGCCGGTGAGCCTCACATCTGTGGTGGGTAAATTGTTGGACGGTATTTTGAGAGACAGGATCTACAGGCATTTAGAGAGGCAAGGACTGATGAGGGATGGTCAGCATGGCTTTGTGAGTGGAAAATCATGTCTCACAAATTTGATTGAGTCTTCTAAAGGGGTAATCAAGAAGGTAGATGAGGACAGTGCAGTTGATGTTGTCTACGTGGACTTTAGCAAGGCCTTTGACAAGATACCGCATGGTAGGTTGTTGCATAAGGTTAAATCTCACGGGATCAGGGTGAGGTAGCTAAATGGATACAAAATTGGCTTGGAGACAGAAGCCAGAGAGTGGTTGTAGAGGGTTGTTTTTCAAACTGGAGACCTGTGACCAGCAGAGTGTGTCAGGGATCAGTGCTGGGTCCACTGTTATTTGTCATTTATATTAATGATTTGGATGAGAATATAGGAGGCATGGTTAGTAAGATTGGAGGGTGGCAAATGTGCCTTTGTTTAAAAAGGGCTCCAGGGAAAAGCCTGGGAACTACAGGCCGGTGAGCCTCACATCTGTGGTGGGTAAATTGTTGGAAGGTATTTTGAGAGACAAGTAACAATTCCATTTCTACAAAGTCTCATCAAAAATGAAATCCATACATTTGGGTCTACGATGAATGCAGTTTTTATATGCTCTGCTCAGTAAGTTTGCAGATGACACCAAGATTGGTCGCATGGTGGACAGTGAAGAAGGTTATCTTGGATTGCAACGGGATCTTGATCAATTGGGCCATGGGCTGACGAATGGCAGATGGAGTTTAATTTAGATAAATGCAAGGTGATGCATTTTGGTAGATTGAACCAGGGCAGGACTTACTCAGTTAATGGTAGGGTGTTGGGGAGAGTTACAGAACAGAGATCTAGGGGTACATGTTCATAGCTCCTTGAAAGTGGAGTTCACGGGTGGACAGAGTAGTGAAGAAGGCATTCAGCATGTTTGGTTTCAGTGGTCAGAACATTGAATAGAGGAGTTGGGATGCCTTGTTGAAGTTGTGCAAGACATTGGTGAGGTCACACTTGAAATACTGTGTACAGTTCTGGTCACCCTGATATAGATAGGATATTATTAAACTAGAAAGAGTGCAGAAGAGATTTACAAGGATGCTACTGGGACTTGATGGTTTGAGGTATAAGGAGAGGCTGGATAGACTGGGACTTTTTTCTCTGGAGCGTAGGAGGCTGGGGGGGGTGATCTTATGGAGGTCTATAAAATAATGAGAGGCATAGATCGGCTAGATAGTCAATATATTTTCCCAAAGGGAGGGGAGTCTAAAACTAGAGGGCATAGGTTTAAGGGGAGAGATACAAAAGGGTCCAGGGGAGGCAATTTTTTCAGAGGGTGATGAGTGTCTGGAACAAGCTGCCAGAGGTAGTAGTAGAGGCGGGTACAATTTTCTTTTAAAAAGCATTTAGACAGTTACATGGGTACGTTGCATCTTACCCATATAAGGTGGGTATAGAGGGATATGGGCCAAATGTGGGCAATTAGAATCAAGAAATCCTACAGTGCAGAAAGAGGCCATCTGGCCCATCGAGTCTGCACCAACCACAATCCCACCCAGGCCCTACCCCCATATCCCTACACATTTACCCGCTAATCCCTCTAACCTACGCATCTCAGGATGCTACGGGGAAATTTTAGCATGGCCAATCAACCTAACCCGCACACCTTTGGACTGTGGGAGGAACCCGGAGGAAACCCACGCAGACATGAGAATGTGCAAACTCCACACAGACAGTGACCCAAGCTGGGAATCGAACCCAGCTCCCTGGAGCTGTGAAGCAGCAGTGCTAACCACTGTGCTACTGTGCTGCCCCTTGGGACTAGCTTAAGCATTTTTTTAAAAATGGGTGGCATGGACAAGTTGGGCCCAAGAGCCCGTTTCCATGCTGTAAACCTCTGACTCTATAACTTGTTTGGTTGATGTTGGATAAACTAAGAACTCTTGCCTTTCAGGTGTGATCCTTAGGGATTCCCATGGTGTTGCCCAGGTGCGTTTTGTTACTGGGAACAAAATTCTCAGGATCCTGAAGTCTAAGGGACTTGCTCCAGACCTTCCAGAGGATTTGTATCACTTGATCAAGACTGCTGTGGCTGTCCGCAAACACTTGGAGAGGAACAGGAAGGTTGGTATGATATTCAAAATCTCATTGCACTTCATTTAACACACAGCTTTTTCGAGTGCTTTTTGCAGAAACTGTTAGTGTTACACTGGAAGTTATCAATTCAATTTGCGTTGATTGCTGTTCGGAGGGGGATAATGCCTCAACAACGCACACTGTGGAGAAGTATTGGTACTGGTAGCAGTTAATCTGTGGGGTTTTCAGAAGTTGAGGACCATTTCAGTGAAGGGATAATGGACAACAGTGACCGTTTCGCTGTCCTGTCCAATGTAAAGTCTATGCCTTTATGATTTTTTTTTTAGTCTTTTGGTGGAAAGTGGGTATAACCTCCCAGTCTTGATGAGAATTGTTTGTTTATGGCAGAGTTTGGGACAGAGAAAGAGCAAGGGGTTTACTGGATGCGTCAGTGAGTAACAATGGAATGGTTTGGCTTGATCTTGAGCCACGGTTCAAGTTTGTACTGTGAAACATTGAAGTTTGTGCATTACCTACGTTTTGAATTTTATTTAATACTAATGCATTCTTAAAGTTACCACCCAAGTTAAGTGATAAAGATCAGCTTCCATTTTCTTTGAAGGGGGATTTGCGTGTATTTAGCTCACAATGATGAATGTTTTATCCACCATTCGCAGTTTCCTCCAGAAAGGGGTTTCTCCTTAATGTTGGTAAATCCTTCCTTGGATGTCTGAGCTATGCAGTTATTTCTAGCAGTTTCGGGTACCTATGGAAGCTGAAACAGCCAATAATAAGTTGATATGGGGATGCCTGTTAATCAGCACTGATAAATGCTTTGCACTCAGTCTGAACAATGTAATGTTTTCGTTGCAGGATAAAGATGCCAAATTCCGTTTGATTCTTATTGAAAGCAGAATCCACAGGCTGGCTCGTTATTACAAATCCAAGAGGGTCCTTCCACCCAACTGGAAGTAGTAAGTATTTAATGCGCATTGTATTATGCAACATGACAAACCAAATCTTTGAACCTGTTAAAATGGACTAGAATTTGTGCTTTTGGATTTAGCTCACAATGATGACTGTTCTGTCCAACCATTCGCAGTTTCTTCCAGAAAGGGATTTACTCTTCATGTTGGCAAATCCTTCCTTGGATGTCTGAGTGAGAAACAGCAGAACCATGAGCACATGTGTGCAGATCCCTGAAGGTAGCAGGGCAGATTGAGAAGGTAGCTGAGAAGGCAAACTAGCTCTATCCTTCATTGACTGAGGCCTGGAGTATATAACCAGGGGCGTTATGGTAAATTATATGTAACAGTGCATCAAAGTTAGAGTACAGTCCTGATCACATGACAGGAAGGACTGGAGATAGAAAAGAAGAGAGTTACAGGAATGCTGTTAAGGCTGGAGAACTTTAGCTACAGGGAATGTCTGAATGGGCTGGGTTTATTTGGAACAAAGGCAGCTAAGGGGAAATTTATTGTGTGAAGTCAAGCAGTCTAGTGTGGATTGGAGAGACCTATTGTCTTTGAGGTTAGAAGTTGGGGGAGCGGTGTAATTGATTAGATGAGTGTGTGGTGAGGAAATGCTTCATCCAAAGGTTGATGGGGGTCTGCAACTCACTGCCCTAAAGTATTTGAGGTAGGAAATGAAAGTGAAAATGCACTTGAGAAGCCATAACCTATGTGGCTGTGGATCAAGAGTTGAAAGATTATATTGGACTGCTTTTCCCTGCTAGTATGGGATTGATGGCTTTCTATGCGGTAAATCCTTGTGCATGTCTGGGTGGTGATAATTTGGGAGAGAACATTGATTGAGCTTTCAGTTTTACTTATGCAGTGGGCTAATAGTGCTTTTTTTCTTCTCTTCACAGTGAATCCTCCACAGCTTCAGCACTGGTAGCCTAAGAAGTTTCTTCAATGAAATAAAAGCAACATGCTGAGAATCTGGGGGGAAACAAGAACAAGCAATGGAAAAAATCAGCTGGTGTGGCAGCATCTGTGTAGAGGGTGGAATAGTTAATGTTTTGAGTCAGTTGTCAACAATGTAATTGATTCTCTCTGCACAGATGCTACTGGGCCTGTTGTATTTTTCCAGCACTATTTTATTTCAAGTTTCTGTATTGGACCTGAAAAATAAAATACTTCATGTTGTTACAGTTGGTCTGTCTGGGTTTGTTAATTCAGTGATTGCAAGTGCACGGATTGCAGGGTTTAAATTTGGTGTGGTTGAGAGCTGTAACGTGTAGTCAACTGACAAGGCTTCAATAATAGCAACCATACTGCCTTAATTTGATATGTTTAAATTACTGCTTACAACGTTCCATTTGTTTTTTGGCTTCTTCTTGTGCTCTTTTGGAAAGGCCTAGTTAACTCCAGAACCCACAAATTTGTAATGTACAACAGCAAAGTACTGTGGATGCTGGAATCTGAAACAACAACAGAAAATGCTGGAAAATATCCCTGGGTCTGACAGCATCTCTGGAGGGAGAATAGAGCCAATGGTTCAAGTGATGTGCCTTTGATCCAAATACATAAAACCAATAATGCATAATCCTAAATGCTTCCAAACTCCTAAATTTTGCAGATCAGATCAAATATGCTGTTGCATGAACAATATAAAATGGTAGTTCAGGGGTTGGGGTATCACAAGTGTGGGATTTGATGGTATCTAGATCTACCTTCACACAAGAACTAGGAGTAGGCAATTTAACCAGTCATTATGAATATGGCTGATCTCATCCTGGCCTTTATCTCCACCTTCCTGCTTGCTCCACATAACCCTTCATCCTGAAAACCTATCTACGCCTCAAATTTGTTTGGTTTTCTGGCATCCACTGCCCAGCAGAGTAAGATTAGGAATGAAGTCAAAACAATTAGGAAGGCAAAGATGAACTATGAAATTAATTACCAAGGAATATAATAAAATTGCAAACTATTTCCAAGGTGCATCAATGAAAAAGAGGCTGTGATGGGAATAAGACTAATTAAGGTTAAACAGGATATCCGAGGCAACACTAGCAAGATGATAGGAATATAAAATAATTGTTTCATTTGACTCTACTGGAGATAGAGCAAGTTGACTTGACAATGCAAGTAGTAATGAAATAGGTGTCAAAAGAACCAGACAACTATGGAATTTGGACAGTCTTAGGAAGACTGAAGTTAAGGGAATAGAGACCAAGCTGTTCAATATGGTACTGGTCAAGAGAATTCAAGGGAAACACAGATCGTGTTCTGTATTAGAGGTAACTGCAGTAACCAGATTTAAAGTGGGAAAACAAACTTAAAGGATAAATCAGAAAGATTGGTGCAATCTCAATATCCGAGGATTGACAGTTAAAAGTAATTGTGCAGAGTTTGTTCAATAGTCCAGGCAGAAATCTTGATATGGGAGATGTAAAACCTGGATGCTGGATTCCTTGTTAAAAGTGGAGTGGAAGCTTTGAAAGAATAGTTTGGAAATCCTGGAATGAATTTTTTAAAAAATATATAAAAAGTTGAGGGAAAGCATTGTTTAAAAGAAGATTTGAGGGCAGAATTTAAAATCACTTGGTGTGGAAGCCAGAGTTCGACGAGACAAGGTGGGTCATGGTATAAGAGACACCTGGAGGAATTTGAGAAGAAATTCACTTGGGTTTGGAGTGGAAGGTGTCTCACCACAAGTAGTCTGTTTAAAGGGACTGTTATTGAGACCATTATAGCTTGACATATACTTTGTAACCTGTATAATTGTGACATCCAGCGAGGAGTATTATATTATGATCAAACTTTACATGTTTATTGCTTTTTTTCTTGTTAGAATTAATTAGTGGTCCTATGACGTTCTCCAGGTTTTCTAATGAAATAAGTCCAGGTCTTTTGAGCCACTCTGGGATCTTCCTGTCCAGTTATAATACCAACTGGGATTGTAACTCGTGTGAGTAATTGTAACAAAATTAGCTGCCCAATGTTGGAAAATAAGTTAGTTTGCAGAATCGGCAAATGGAAGATATGACGGGTAATTCTCTAGCTTTAAGTGGATCAATGTTATAAAGGAGTTTTGCACCATGTTTTGTTGTAATTCTAACTTTGAGAAGATTGCAGAAAATTCATATAGTTACTCTGATTCCTTCTTTCAAGATGCTCTGGAACTGCGATCTGAGAGCTTAAGCTTTTTGCTTGTCATCCAATAGAAATTTCCCACTGCGTACAGATCTGGTATTCCAGTATTATCCTTTCTTGGGCCCTCTGAGCTGGTCAATCCAGTTTCGCATTTACGCTTGGCATATCTAATCCCTCTTGACCACAATTTGGTTGGATCAAACTTAATCCAGGTTTTTCTTTTCTTCCAAGGGGTGTCTTTTTGCCAAGAATGTTAAACACAAGTGTATTGTTTCCCCTTTATATAGTCTCTCGTTGTGAAGTTACAATTGCAAAATATTCTGAGGTCGTTTTGATTGGTTATGATCTCAGCTGATCAATTGGGTGGGAGGAGGAATCTAGCTGGATAACTAATCAAAAACAGAAAATCTCAGCAGGTCTGACATGTGGAGATGCCGGTGTTGGACTGGGGTGGGCACAGTAAGAAGTCTCACGAAGTTAAAGTCCAACAGGTTTATTTGGAATCACAAACTTTCGGAGCGCTGCTCACTCATCAGGGGTGAGTGGAGAGAGAATTGAGTCAACGTTTCAAGTCTGGATAATCTCCGTCTGAGCTCTGTTCCCCACAGGTGCTGTAAGACCTACTGAGATTTTCAGCATTTTCCCTTTTTATCTTGGGGAACTTGAATCGTAGGTCAGACATCAATTGAACTCAATCTCCCACGTTACAATTCTTTCTGTACCCCGGAGGTATGGCTACTAAGGAATTCGAGGATAAGACAGGACGGTGGAGTTAATAAAGGATCAGTGGTGATGCGATTGGATAGCGGAGTGAGCTCTAATTTTCTACTAGCTCATTTGTTATCTTTCTTCTTTAACTCGGGGACAGCAGTGTGTGTGCGCGAGTGACTCATTCTTGGGGTTGCACAGACGTAATTTCGGGGGAGTATGGGTGGGAGTTTCCTGTGACGTTTTGGAAATATCGCTCGAATCTCGGAATCCACGCTGTTTATAGCTGTTTCAATTTAATGGGGGAGGAAGCTCCGGTTTGAATCTCATTCCGCCGCCCACTTATCAGCATTGCTAGTTTTGAAAACCGGTCAGACAGGACTCTCACTAATAGGGATTAAATAGGATTGGATATTAAACCGCTGCGTGAGAAGCGTTCTCGATTATTTTTTTGTGTGAAAATAGAGTGTGCCGTGTTATTTTACGTTTGTTTAACCACATTGCCGCTTGGCTGCTGTCTCACATGGTTCTGGGAAAGCACATTTACACTAAAGACTGCACCGCCTTCATGATGAGCCTCCTCGATCCACTCTCTGTGTTATGGGACTTCGGAGTTACTCTGATGACACAGTTCAAGGAGTTCCTTGGACTATCGATCAAATTTCACATAGGTAAGGAGGGCAGTAATGTGGGTCAGCGAGCGCGTTGTTGCAGGGGACTGGGACCAGTTTTAGACGGTAATGTAACATTTCTGTTTTCCTAAAGCACCTTTTGGGTCGTTGGGCCGGTGAAACTTTCTGTTCCGTTAGAACTGATAGACTGTTGAGGCTTTTCTAACTTGCTGCTCGACCTTGGTGTGCTGCACACAACCCCTGGTGAGGAGAGGCCAGTACAACGAGGCTGAGTCATAGACTCATAATGTGGAGATGCCGGCGTTGGACTGGGGTAAGCACAGTAAGAAGTCTCGCAACACCAGGTTAAAGTCCAACAGGTTTATTTGGTAGCACAAGCCACTAGCGCTGCTTCTTCATCAGGTGAGTGGGATTTCAGTTCACAAACAGGGCTTATAAAGACACAAACTTAATTTGCAAAATGGTTGGAATGTGAGTCTTTACAGGTAATCAAGTCTTAAAGGTACAGACAATGTGAGTGGAGAGAGGGTTAAGCACAGGTTAAAGAGATGTGTATTGTCTCCAGCCAGGCCAGTTAGTGAGATTTTGTAATCTGGGGGTTACAGATAGTGTGACATGAACCCAAGATCCCGGTTGAGGCTGTCCTTATGTGTGCGGAACTTGGCTATCAGTCTCTACTCAGCGATTCTGCGCTGTTGTGTGTTGTGAAGGCCGCCTTGGAGTACATTTACCTGAAGATCAGAGGCCGAATGCCCATGACTGCTGAAGTGTTCCCCAACAGGAAGAGAACACTCTTGCCTGGTGATTGTCGAGCGGTGTTCATTCATCCGTTGTCGTAGCGTCTGCATGGTCTCCCCAATGTACCATGCCTCGGGACATCCTTTCCTGCAGCGTATCAGGTAGACAACGTTGGCCAAATTGCAAGTAAATGTACCGTGTACCTGGTGGATGGTGTTGTCACGTGAGATGATGGCATCCGTGTCGATGATCTGGCACACCTTGCAGGGGTTGCTGTGGCAGGGTTGTGTGGTGTCATGGTCACTGTTCTCCTGAAGGCTGGGTAGTTTGCTGCAGACAATGGTCTGTTTGAGGTTGTGCGGTTGTTTGAAGGCAAGAAGTGGGGGTGTGAGGATGGCCTTGGCAAGATGTTCGTCTTCATCAATGGCATGTTGAAGGTTCCAGAGAAGATGTCGTAGCCTCGCTGCTCTGGGGAAGTACTGGATGGCGAAGGGTACTCTGTCCGGCGTGTCCTGTGTTGGTCTTCTGAGGAGGTCGGTGTGGTTTTTTGCTGTGGCACATCGGAACTGTCGATCGATGAGTCGAGCGCCATATCCTGTTCTTATGAGGGCATCTTTCAGCGTCTGGAGGTGTCTGTTGCGATCCTCCTCACCTGAGCAGAACCTGAGTATACCTAGGGCTTGTCCGTAGGGGATGACTTCTTTAACGTGTTTAGGGTGGAAGCTGGAGAAGTGGAGCATCATGAGGTTATCCGTGGGCTTGCGGTACAGTGAAGTGCTGAGGTGACCGTCCTTAATGGAGATGCGTATGTCCAAGAATGCAATCCATTCCGGAGAGTAGTCCATGGTGACTCTGATGATGGGATGGAACTTGTTGATGTCATCATATAGTTGTTTCAGTGATTGTTCACCATGAGTCCAAAGGAAGAAAATGTCATCGATGTATCTAGTGTATAGCATCGGTTGAAGGTCTTGTGTGGTGAAGAGGTCTTGTTCGAACCTGCGCATGAAGATGTTGGCATATTGAGGTGCGAATTTGGTCCCCATGGCTGTTCCATGTATCTGGATGAAGAACTGGTTGTTGAAGGTGAAGACATTGTGGTCCAGGATGAAGCGGGTGAGTTGTAAAATTGCATCTGGAAACTGGCAGTTGTTGGCGTTGAGTACTGAGGCAGTTGCAGCAATGCCATCATCGTGGGGGATGCTGGTGTAGAGTGCCGAGACATCCATTGTGACGAGGATTGCTCTTGGTTCAACTGCTCCATGTGTGTTGAGTTTCTGTAGGAAGTCCGTAGTGTCGCGACAAAAGCTGGGGGTTCTTTGTACAATGGGTTTCAGGATGCCCTCGACGTAGCCGGAGAAGTTCTCGCACAGGGTCCCATTGCCCGATACAATGGGACGGCCTGTTGTGTTGGCCTTGTGTATCTTTGGGAGGCAGTGGAGATCTCCAACGCGGGGAGTACGTGGGATGAGAGCACCGAGGGTCACCGGATCAAAGGTCTTGATCAGTCTGAGTTGATGGATGTGTTCTTTGGTCGGATCTGTGGGTAACTGTCTGTAGTGTTCCTTGTTGTTCAGTTGTCGTTACACTTCTTTGTAGTAATCCATTCTGTTCAGTATGACAATGGCCCCTCCTTTGTCTGCTGGTTTGATGACAATGTTGCGGTTGGTCTTGAGAGCGCGGATGGTGTTGCGTTGTGCTTGGGTGATGTTCGCGGCTGTCTTGTGAGTGCGGTTGGTGAATCTGGTGCCCTCCTGATGGATTGGGCATACATGTCAAGTTGAGGGCAGCGGCCTTCCGCAGGAGTCCAATTCGACTCTTTCCTCTTCGGTTGCTGCACCGCGGATCTCTCTGTCGGCAGTTCCAGTTCATTGGCTGTCTCATTGTGTTTGCTGTTGGCCTCTTGCAGTTTGTGGAAGAACTCTCGCAGCCTCATTCGCCTGATTTCCTCTGTGTCTGCTGCGAGACTGATGGGGTTTATTTTGGTGGTGGGGCAGAAATTGAGCCTTCAGCTGAGAACTTCGATTTCATCTGGTTGAACTGTATAGTCCAACAAGTTGACAATGGACTTCCCTGCAGTGGTACTGTTTTCTACTGTGGTACCGGGGGAGGCTTGGTTGCTGCTGGTGGTGATGCAGAGTTTCTCAAGTTTCATGTTCTTGGTGTGCATGTAGATGGCGTAGTTCCTTTGTCTCGTCTGCTGGTCTGCATCCCGAGTGCAAGTTGAGAATATGGACTCTATCTTGGTTTCCAGGATGCGGCGTTTGCTGTAGAGCTGGTGTATGAGGTGGTTGAGGAGTGTGAGAGAGGTGTGACTGCAAAGTCTCTCAGCGTAGTCTGTGTTATAGGTTGACCTGAGTGGGTTTGTGATCTGTAGTCCTTTTGGTATCTTGTCTGCTTTCTTGCATCTTTGTAGAAACTTGATGTTTCTCATAGAGACTCATAGTCATAGAGTAATGCAACACAAAGGTCCTTAGAAATCATAGAAACCCTACAGTGTAGAAAGAGGCCATTCGGCCCATCGAGTCTACACCGACCACAATCCCACCCAGGCCCTACCCCCATATCCCTACATATTTACCCGCTAATCCCTCTAACCTACGCATCTCAAGACACTAAGGGGCAATTTTAGCATAGCCAATCAACCTAACCCGCACATCTTTGGACTGTGGGAGGAAACCGGAGCACCTGGAGGAAACCCACGCAGACACGAGGAGAATGTGCAAACTCCACACAGACAGTGACCCAAGCCGGGAATTGAACCCAGGTCCCTGGAGCTGTGAAGCAGCAGTGCTAACCACTGTGCTACCGTGCCGCCCTTCGGCCCATCGATTCTGCAGGGACAATAACTACCATTAAAGGCCCACTAATCCCATTTTCCTGCACTTGTCCCATATCCTTGATGTTATATTTCAAGCAAATATTTTTTACAAGTTGTAAGATTTCCGACCCTCACTACCTTCCCAGGCAATGCATTCCAGATTCCTGCCACCATGTGAGTGAAAAGGTTTTTCTCAAATCCCCTTACCCAAAGTCAGACAAGTATTCTGGAATAAGAAACCGAAAATGTTGGATAAACCCAGCAGGTCTGGCAGCAGCTGTGGGGAGAGAAACATTTTAAGTCAATTTGACCCATCTACAGAACTGGAATCTCAGGTCCAGAATGCCCATTATTAATGTAGTGTAATGTGCCTTTTTGCAATTATCTATTTAAAATTTTGATTGCTCATTTCAATTGCTCCCCCCATGCCTGGTAAAAGGGGAATTAGGGTGATCTGCCCACTTCCTGTACTGCCTGCTTCTAGATTCATGTGGGTTGCAGCATCCTGTCTGCTAATCTAGGTCAGTTTTTTTTTGAAAGGAGAAATATGTAAAATCCCAGTTGTGACATTAGTGTACTGTTGTTCTTTAAAAAAACAATGTTCTTTGTAGCTTACAACCCTGGCTGATGACATTGTTGTTGGGCTGCCTACTAGGAACACTTTTATTGCTCCATCAGTGGTTTAATTGGGGTTTGTTTATTTTTACTTTGGGAAGTAGTTATATGATGCTGCATTGTCAGGAGGAAGACTGTTTGCAGTAAGGTGACGGGAGCTTTTTCAGTTCTGAGCTGCAGGTTTTAGTTTTTAGAAGGGACATCAAGTTGGAATGAAGTCTCTCTCTCTCTCTCTCTCTCCTGGTATTGGGAAATTCTGCTGGCTAGCGGAAAGCCTTCCTGGGGTAGAAAATCTGCTGTTGGTGGCTTGACCAGTCTCTCCCTGGTGTTCTGGGAAGCTGTCCTGACTTGAAACTGTTCCGAGTGTATCAGGAGAACTGCAGCATTCATCCAAATGACTCCATTCCAGTATCCCGTGAGCATTAGTCTTGGCTGTGTTAAACCTGTGGAAGGGTTTTGTTCATAGGATTGATTTGATTGGAACATCTTAGATATATTTGTTAAAGGTTATACATTATTGTAGTTGCTTTGTTTGTAATTGATAAATCTTTGCTAATATTCTTACTAGAGTTGTTAGCTATATTAAATAAACTTTGTTTGATAAAAGCTCCCTCGTGGGTCATTTGAATCATACCTGAGGTGAAAAATATCATGTTTATCCAAGCCAAATTCAACTTATAATTCAGGTGGGCTCCATAAAACACTTTGAAGTTTCTGACCTCCACCATAACAGTAGCTTGTAGCATCTTGGGGGACACATGAAGTATTTATTTTCCCCTGGCACAATTCCTAAATATAACTTTCATTGCTGTCATGAGTGGTCAATCTGCAGGACGAGATCTCCAGAGCCATTGAAATGAAATTGCAAGTAGCTTAAACTTCCAAAGTTAGAGCTCATAATGCACTTGTCAGTCGGTGAGTTTGATCCCACGGAGGGTACCAAGTTTCGACATGGATATAGAACCATAGAAAATTACAGCTCAGAAACAGGCCTTTTGGCCCTTCTTGTCTGTGCCGAACCATTTTTTGCCTAGTCCCACTGACCTGCACTTGGACCATATCCCTCCGCACCCCTCTCATCCATGAACCCGTCCAAGTTTTTCTTAAATGTTAAAAGTGACCCCGCATTTACCTCTTTATCCAGTAGCTCATTCCACACTCCCACCACTCTCTGCGTGAAGAAGCCCCCCCTAATATTCCCTTTAAACTTTTCTCCTTTCACCCTTAACCCATGCCCTCCTAGTTTTTTTCTCCCCTAGCCTCAGCGGAAAAAGCCTGCTTGCATTCACTCTATCAATACCCATCAAAATCTTATACACCTCTATCAAATCTCCCCTCATTCTTCTACGCTCCAGGGATTAAAGTCCCAACCTATTCAATCTCTCTCTCTGTAACTCAGCTTCTCAAGTCCCGGCAACATCCTTGTGAACCTTCTCTGCATTCTTTCAACCTTATTTACATCCTTCCTGTAACTAGGTGACCAAAACTGTACACAATACTCTAAATTTGACCTCACCAATGTCTTATATAACCTTACCATAACACTCCAACTTTTATACTCGATACTCCGATTTATAAAGGCCAATGTACCAAAGGCACTCTTTACGACCGTATCCACCTGTGACGTTACTTTTAGGGAATTCTGTACCTGTATTCCCAGATCCCTCTGTTCAACTGCACTCTTCAGAGTCCTACCATTTACCCTGTACGTTCTACTTTGGTTTGTCCTTCCAAAGTGCAATACCTCACACTTGAGTGCGTTAAATTCCATTTGCCATTTTTCAGCCCATTTTTCTAGTTGGTCCAAATCCCTCTGCAAGCTTTGAAAACCTTCCTCACTGTCCACTACACCTCCAATCTTGGTATCATCAGCAAACTTGCTGATCCAATTTACCACATTATCATCCAGGTCATTGATATAGATGACAAACAACAATGGACCCAACACCGATCCCTGCGGCACACCACTAGTTACAGGCCTCCACTCAGAGAAGCAATCCTCCACAACCACTCTCTGGCTTCTTCCATTGAGCCAGTGTCTAATCCAATTTACTACCGCCCCATATATACCCAGCGACTGAACCTTCTGAACTAACCTCATATGAGGGACCTTATCAAAGGCCTTGCTGAAATCCAGGTAGACAACATCCACCGCCTTCCCTTCATCCACTTTCCTGGTAACCTTCTCGAAAAACTCTAGATTGGTCAAACATGACCTACCACGCACAAAGCCATGTTGACTCTCCCTAATAAGTCCCTGTCTATCCAAATATTTGTAGATCCTATCCCTTATCACCCTTCCAATAACTTGCCCTCCACCAATGTCAAACTTACTGGCCTATAATTTCCCGGATTTCTTTTGGAACCTTTTTTAAACAATGGAACAACATGAGCCATCATCCGGCACCTCCCCCCATGAATACTGACATTTTAAATATGTCTGCCAGGGCCCCTGCAAGTTCATCACTAGCTTCCCTCAAGGTCCGCGGGAATACCCTGTCTGGTCCTGGGGATTTATCCACTCTGATTTGCCTCAAGACAGCAAGCGCCTCCTCCCCTTTAATCTGTAAAGGTTCCATGACCTCCCTACCTATTTGCCCTATTTCTGTAGACTCCATGCCCGTTTCCTCAGTAAATACGGATGCAAAAAAACCATTTAGTATTTCCCTCATCTCTTTTGGATCCATGCACAGTCTACCACTCTGGTCTTCAAGAGGACCAATTTTATCCCTCACTATCCTTTTGCTCCTAACATACCAATAGAATCTCTTTGGATTTTCCTTCACTCTGTCTGCCAAAGCAGCCTCATGTCTTCTTTTGGCCCTCCTGATTTCCCTCTTAAGTAGCTTCTTGCACTTTTTATACTCTTTGTACAGTATCTTTGTACAATTCCAGAGGGCAGTTGGATAAAGAACAATGACCAAAGAAAAGTACAGCACAGGAACAGACCCTTTGGCCCTCCAAGTCTGTGCTGATTATGATGCCCTAACTTAAAAACTCGGGGTCTGTATCCCTCTATTCCCTCCCTATTCATATACCCATCCAGATGCCTCTTAAATGTTGCTAATGTGCCTGCCTCAACCACAACTCTGACAGCACATTCCAGGCACCCAACACTCTCTACATGAAAAACCTCTCCTGCACATCTCCCTTAAACTTTCCCCCTCTCCCCTTAAACCTGTGCCCCCTTCTAATTGATACTTCCACCCTTAGAAAAAGCCTCTGACTATCCACCCTGTCTATGCCTCTCATGATTTTGTAGACCTCTATCAGGTCTCCCCTCAGTCTCTGTCTGTCCAGTGAAAACAATCCTAGTTTATTCAACCTTTCCTCATAGCCAACACCCTTGAGACCAGGCAACATTCTGGTGAACCTTCTTTGCACTCCTTTCCAAAGTTTCTACATCCATCTGATAATGTGGTGACTCTGAACTGCACGCAATACTCCAAATGCGGCCTAACCAAGGTTTTGTATAGCTGCAACATGATTTCCCAACCCCAGGACTCGATGCACTGACTGATTAAAGGTAAGCATGCCATGTGCCACCTGTGTTGCCACTTTTGGGGAACTGTGGACCTGCATGTCCGCATCATTCTTTATAAGAACATAAGAATGAGGAACAGGAGTAGGCCATCTGGCCCCTCGAGCCTGCTCCGCCATTCAATAAGATCATGGCTGATCTTTTTGTGGACTCAGCTCCACTTACCTGCCTGCTCACCATAACCCTTAATTCCTTTACTGTTCAAAAATTTATCTATCCTTGCCTTAAAAACATTCAGTGACTTAGCCTCAACTGCTTCACTGGGCAGGGAATTCCACAGATTCACAACCCTTTGTGTGAAGAAGTTCCTCCTCAACTCAGTCCTAAATCTGCTTCCCCTTATTTTGAGGCTATGCCCCCTAGTTCTAGTTTCACCTGCCAATGGAAACAATTTCCCTGCTTTTATCTTATCGATTCCCTTCATAATCTTATGTTTCTATAAGATCTCCCCTCATTCTTCTGAATTCCAATGAGTATAGCCCCAGTCTACTCAGTCTCTCCTCATGAGCCAACCCTCTCAACTCCGGAATCAACCTAGTGAATCTCCTCTGCACCCTCTCCAGTGCCAGTATATCCTTTCTCAAGTAAGGAGACCAAAACTGTACACAGTACTCCAGGTGTGGTCTCACCAGCACCTTAGACAGCTGCAACATAACCTGGCTGTTTTTAAACTCCATCCCTCTAACAATGAAGGACAAAATTCCATTTGCCTTCTTAATTACCTGCTGCACCTGCAAACCAACTCCTTGAGATTCCTGCACAAGGACACCCAGGTCCTTCTGCACAGCAGCATGCAGCAATTTTTTACCATTTAAATAATAGTCTATTTTGCTGCTGTTCCTACCAAAATGGATGACCTACATTTACCAACATTGTACTCCATCTGCCAGACCCTTGCCCACTCACTTAGATTATCTATATCCCTTTGCAGACTTTCAGCGTCCTCTGCACACTTTGCTCTTCCACCCATCTTAGTGTCATCTGTGAATTTTGACACACTACACTTGGTCCCCAACTCCAAATCATCTATGTAAATCGTAAACAATTGCGGTCCCAACACTGATCCCTGAGGCACACCACTAGTCACTGATCGCCAACCAGAAAAACACCCATTTACCCCCACTCTTTGCTTTCTGTTAGTTAACCAATCCTCTATCCATGCTGATATATTACCCGTAACACCGTGCACCTTTATCTTGTGTAGCAGTCTTTGGTGCTGCACCTTGTCAAATGCCTTCTGGAAATCCAGATACACCACATCCACAGGTTCCCCATTGTCCACTGCACATGTAATGTTCTCAAAGAATTCCACCAAATAGTCAAACATGACCTGCCCTTCATGAACCCATGCTGCGTCTTACCAATGGGACAATTTATATCCAGATGTCTCGCTATTTCTTCCTTGATAGATTCAAACATTTTCCCTACTACAGAAGTTAAGCTAACCAGCCTATGGTTACCTGCCTTTTGTCTACCTCCTTTTTAAAACAGTAGTGTCATATTTGCTGTTTTCCAATCTGCAGGAACCACCCCAGAGTCTAGCGAATTTTGGCAAATTACCACTGATGCATTTGCTATTTCTCCCGCCATCTCTTTTAGTACCCTGGGATGCAATCCATCAGGACCAGGAGACTTGTCTACCTTTAGCCCCATTAACTTGCCCAACACTACCTCTTTCGTGATAATAGTTTCTAGGTTCTCACCTGCCATAGCCTTCCTGTCATCAATTTTTGGCATGTTATTTGTGTCTTCCACTGTGAAGACCGACACAAAATATCTGTTCAATGCCTAATTTTATGTTAATGTTCCTAAGCGTTCTGCCATTTACAGTATAATTCACACCTAAATTTGATCCTCCAAAATGCATCACTTCACATTTGTCCGGATTAAACTCCACCAGCCATTCGCACACCTCCATCTGCCGTTCACACACCTATCCCTGACCTCCATGTCATGTCCTTCTCCTTGGTGAATACCAATACAAAGTACTCAGTAAGGATTTCACCCACTTTCTGTGGTTCCACACATAACTTCCCTCCATTGTCCTTGTCCTACTCTTTCTCTTGCGACCCTCTTGTTCCTAATATCTGCATAAAAAGCATTGGAATTCTTCTTGACCCTGTTTGCTAAAGACATTTCATGGCCCCTTTTAGCCCTCCTAATTCCACGTTTAAGTTCCTTCCGACTTTCACTGTACTCGAGGGCTTTGTCAGTTTTTATGTGCCTAGATCTATCATATGTTTTCTTTTTTTCCTTTTGACTAGTGTGAACAAACATGAAAATTAATGGTTTAATTATCTGCTATTGCATCATAACATCAGCAATAAAAGCAGGAGTATTGTAGCTCATATTAATGCGCCCCCCTCCCCCAAACTACTGTGCCATTCAAGAAGATCAGCCATGTTCTTGTAACTCTTTGCTGTACTACCCCCATGTCCCTTCATTGCCTTTGTACCCAAAATACTATCTCTAGCTTAAATATATTAATTGACTGAGCATCCACAGCTCAAGTGAAGCTCTTCAACTTTTCTTCTCATCCCAGTCCTAAATGGATAACTCCCTATGAGGCCAGAGCCCCGAGTTCTATGCTCCTCCGACAAGGGGAAACAATCTCCCAGCATCTATCATGTCAAGCCCCTTTAAAAATGTTATGTTTCAATGGGATCATCTCTCATTCTTTTACACTTCAGGGAATATAGATAATGTCCAATTAATCTTTGTTAATAAACAATTCCCTCATCCTCGTGAGCCTTTTTTGCTCTCCCTCTAAGGCAAATATACTTTTACTTGGGTAAGCTCTGAACTGTACAAATACTTTAGTTCTCTGTTTTCTCTCGCCCTTCTTCTGCCCCTGCAAATGTAACCCCACTATATAAGTATGACAAAAAAACAAGTTAATAGATTGGAGAAAAGCTGATTTTTTTTAATATGGGCTTAGAATCAAACTGGAGGGGATACAATGGTTCTGACTCTGAGCTGAAAAAGCTCTGAGCAGAAATCCCCTGAGATGCGAATACGTACTGCAGATGTGGTTAATCAGGATTACAGTATTTTCCATAAATACCCACATAGTGCAAATAAAGCAAAACACTTGCCCTGCCAGTGGCTGCCACCCCTATTAAACCTTGCCTGTATTTATTTAAAGTTGATGCAGTTAATCAACTAAAATTTTAGTTTTTAAACTAATTAAGTGGTCTAGTTAAGTTAACCTGAATATATATCCAGTAAGGATGGCAGATTTCCTTTTCTAAAGAGCATTAGTGACCCAGAAACCCATCTGGTGGGTTTTTTACTGCTGAATCCAGGCCATTAATGTTGTCTGAATTTCTTAATGTCACCAAGAGTGGTTTTTGGAGGGACATGCTTGGGTTAGAGAAGGGAGTTTTGGGGGTGGGAGAATCTTGAAATAAGCCTGGATACCTACTTCCAATCAGTATCCAGTAGATTTTGCTGTTTAATATGTCCATTCAGACATTGAGGTCAGTTCTAAATCTCTGAATGGTTGCATATTCTGTGACCTTTTGTGTCCAGGCAGACATATGAAGTCTGTCGGCATGTGGACAAATAATTCGAGGACTGATCATGTCCAAAGCACCATATTGTAGCATCGCCTTTTAGGAGAATGGATTGAGTTGAGATCTGTAAATGATGCAAACGAGGATAATTGGGCAATGCGATAAACATTAGTGAACGGTTAATATTTCTGTATGTCTTGATAATGACAATGTATGTAGTGGACATGAGATTTTGTAGAAATACTCCATCACACAAGTACAGCTGTATGACTGGTCGTTCATGTGTGAATATGTATTATATCTGTGGGGATTTTGTTTTGTTCTCCATTGTTTAAGCATATAGTATTAACAACAGCTTGATCCAAAGAAGCATTTGAAGTGAATAATTAAAGCTTCCTCAACTCAAGTCATGACAGTAGTGCTGAAATTTTAAAAAACAATCAGGCAATCTGTTCACTTGCAAAATATTTTGTTGTGACAAATGATGATTTGGATATCATCCGTTTGAATGTTAGCCTTGTTTTTATTCATAATGTTATATAATAGAGCCATAATTGACAGGGGGGGGGGGGGAGAGGGGAAGTGATACTGTTGGAAAGTACATGGTTATAGATTTTGTATGAGGAGTAATATCAGGATCTGGCATGGCCCATGGCTGGATAGCCTGCCGATACTGACTGTCTAGACTTGCACACATAGTTTAGAAAGGCCATTTTGTTGGGGTACAGATGGGGGACTGAAATATATGGATGACCACCACAAATTGATGTACTTCGCAAAGGAGTAGCACAGTAGTTAGCACTGTTGTTTCACAGTGCCAGGGACTCGGGTTCAATTCCCGGCTTGGGTCACTGTCTGTATGGGGTTTGCACGTTCTCCCTGCATCTGCGTGGGTTTCCTCCGGGTGCTCAGGTTTCCTCCCACATTCTGAAAGACATGCTGGTTAGGTGCATTGACCAGAGCAGGCACTGGACTGTGGTGACTAGGGGAATTTCACAGTAACTTCATTGTAGTGTTAATGTAAGCCTTATTTGTGACTAATAAATAAACTTTTACTTTAGGAATGTGAAAATTGGGAATAGAGGGTGGTGGCAAGATTGAATGATGCAACCCCAATTGTACCAAGCACGAGAGAATGCTTGTGATGTGTCAAACTAATTGATGTTTTTGCAAAAGCCCCATTTCTGGGTGAAGAAATTGATTTTCTTTTCACCGCCTTCTCAGCATTTTTGGAAAAGCGGTAAGAAGAAAACCGAAGAGGTCTACATTAGTCTGCCTAATGTTCAGACATGAATGGCCAGTCATAAAGCTGCACGTGTGATGGAGTAGTTCTACAAAATCTCATGTCCACTACATACACTGTCATTATCAAGACATACAGAAATATCAACCATTCACTAATGTTTATCACACTGCCCAATTATCCTCGTTTGCATCATTTACAGATCTCAACTCAATCCACTCACCTAAAAGGTGAAGTTACAATATGGTGCTATGGACATGATCAGTCCTCCCCATCCAAATGTAAATCAACACTTAGTGCATCTTATTTTTTGATGAGCAAAATCTGATATTTGATGAGCAGAATTTATGCAATTCTTTAATCTGATCTTGACCTTGATATTTTGCAGTTCTTCAGTTGTGTCGAGCAATACTTCATCAGTTTATAGAAGAGGCACCATCAAGTCGCAGTCAGATGGATGAAGTCAAAAGAAGTGACAAAGAATTGCTGAAATTCCCCTCATTTGGGACAGTGGCCAGTACTGTTAAAAGAAGTGGTCTGCAGTACAGATCTATGCAGCAAGGCAAGCTAATTAATTCACAGTTGAATTTCATCAAATTCAACTTTAACCACACAGGATGCTGTAAGTCTCCAATTACATCAGAAGACAATACTCAACCGAGCCCTGAGGGGAACAGCAGCAGTCAGCATTATCTGAACGGGTCCAAACAAGATCATTTCGGGGAAGGTGATGATGGTGTATCTGTTAATCATTTAAACAATCATTGCATAATTCCAAAAAGTTCGATATTTCCAACAGAATGGAACATGATGGTGACTACTGGAGGCAACTACAACTCCAGTTATAATGAAGAGTGGGACGACTCCGAGGAAGATTCTGACACTGTGTACAGCAGTGATGATTCAATTAATGACGAGAGTGATCAGGAACTGAATGAAGTTCTCTGGAACTCTTTCTTCACTGCAGACGCTTACAATCCTTTGAACTTCACAGCTTGCCTTGCCAGCTCTTCCACAAAAAAAGCAATGGTGTATTTGACTGAACAGAGCTTGGGAGAATGCGAGAATGGAAGAAAAAACTTGACCAAAGTAAAATTGTCAATGTTACAGAAACCAGTAATATCACAGAGACATTTTCGACATTTCTGCACTGGGGAAAATATCAAATTCTGTATATGGAGAAAATCAGCAAGATCCATAAAATATGAAGATGAGAAAAGGGAAGTGGAAAAATCAGTTGTTAAAAAGGTATGCCATCACAGTAATTCCCATTACACCACCACCCCCCTCCCCACCGCCCCAACCACCAATTCATTTTTAAAGTTTGTTTATTTGTCACAAATAGGCTTACATTAACACTGCAATGAAGTTCTGTAATCTGTTCTAACAATTTTCACCTCTTCTGGGACTATCTTTTGTTTCTATACAAAGGCAATATATGAATTAAAATGTTCAGCAAGTTGGACAGCATCTGTGAAGAGAGGAACGGAGCTAACAATTCAGATTGGTGCTTTTTCGTCAGAACTGTTTGGTTTCTCCTCTTTCATTATTAACACTTTTGACTTGACTTTTTGTGATTTGATCACTCGTACTTTAAGCCCCATCACAAATCTTTTTTGTTCTCATCTTGCCGCTTTTTGTCTGGCTCTATACTTAAGTGTTTGTCTCTAACATCTTCAATTCTAACAAAAGATCATTGACCTGAAACATTTGCAGATACTGCCTGAGCTGCTGAGTGGTTCTAGATTTTTCTGTTTAAAATTTCCAATATCTGCTGTATTTTATCATTTTGAAGTGTCTTATCTTGCTTTTAATTACCCCATTGTTTCCAGCTATCCTGCTCTGCAGATACCAGTTTAAGGGACCTTTGTTCCTCTATATCTGGAGAGGATGGAGGGAATATTACAGAGGAAGCATCAGGCAGCAGCCTATTTCTATCATCAGCTTGTGTTCTAAATGCTTTTCTTACAGCATAGAAAGCGGTCATGTGGCCCATTACGCAAGTTCTGGTTCTCCACAAGAGAAACTCTTCTCTTTCCTCACTCCTGCCTTTTCCCATCGCGTTGACATTTTTGACTCTTCGGATAATTGTCCAATTCCATTTTTAAGAGGCATAGTTGATTCTGTGTCTCCCACATTCTCAGGCCATGTATTCCTGGTCCTAACCACCCGCTGTGTAAAATTATTTTCCTTGTGTTGTCTTTGGTTCTTATGCCTTTATCTTAAATTGGAATTGTTCTCAACTATTCGGCCAACGGGACCAGATTATCTCTGTCCAATGATGTGTGGGTTAGGTGGATTGACCATGCTAAATTGTCCCTTAGGGGGATTAGCAGGGTAAATACATGGGATTACGAGGATAGGGCCTGGGTTGCAATAGCTGTCCATGCAGGCTTGATGGGCTGAATAACTGCCTTCTGCAATGTAGGGATTCTATGATCCCTATCCACTCTGTCCAGACTCCTCATGATTTCGAACATCTCTATCAAATCATCTTTCGATGCTCTTTTTGCTAAGTTGAACAGCCCCAGCTCTCTTTAATCTATCCATGTAATGGAAGTTTCTCATCCCAGGAAGCATTCTTGTAAATCTTGGTTTCCTGAATTAGGCATAATACTCGAGTTGAGGCCAAACCAATATTTTATAGAGGTTCACCCCATCCTCGTTTTTGTCCTTAATGCCTTACTAATGACATCCAGGATCCCATTTGCCTCGGACACCATTTTCTCAACAGCCATGCCACTTTCCCAAATTGGTGCACAGAAACTCACGTCCTACTGCTCCTGCAACCCCCCCCCCCTTCGTAAGTGTATTCTTTCCCATATATTTTATCTGCCAACGCCCCCTTAAAGTCTATCACTGTCCTCCGTGCTGTTCACAAAATTTGTCATCTGAAAGTTTGAAATACGTAGTGCTCTGCACACCCCAACATTGACATAGAATCAGGAAGAGCAGTGTTCTTCTTCCCAATCCCTGCAGAAACTGACTGTATACCTTTCTCCAGTCCGAAAAACATTCGGCACTACACTCTTTCCTGTTGCTCACCACGTCATGTCATATTGCCACTTTGTTATTCCACAGGCTATGTGGCACTTTAGCCAAAACCTTTTGGAAGTTCATCTACACCAATCAACGGTGTTACCTTCATTTTAGAAACACAAAAGTGAGCTAAATGTGATTTTCCCTTGGCAGTTCTGTGCTGGTTTTCCTTTTTAATGCATCTACATTTGTCCAAGTGACTTAATTTTCTTCCAGATTATGATTAGCTATTTTAACAGACAAACATTTTAACCTGAAACTTTCTCTCTCCTTTTTTTATAGTTCATTACTGTATCTCAGTATTTAATCACTTTAAATAAAGATACTGTACTAACATTTTCTACCCATAGAACTACAAACATTACAGCACGGAAGGGGGCCATTCTGTCCTTGCCAGTCTGAGGACACCCAGATGCCCATTTCCCTGTAGCGTACAGCACTTAAGGCGCAGATCCAAGTACTTTTTAAAGAATTTAGGGTTTTTGCCTCCACCACCAACTCGGACAGTGAATTCCAGACGCCCACTATCCTCTGTTTTTTTTAAAATACTCATGTCCCCTCTACGCCTTTTGCCACCTATCTTGACTCTGTCTCCTAGTTCTGAATCCCTTTTCTATATACACTATAATTTATTAAATGTCACTTTGTTTACTTTCTCTCGCATCTTTCACAGTAAGAAAGTGTCTATGGAACTCCAAAAGAGCTGGTGTGCTCTCCAATGATCTGAACACCAACTCATTCACACCTTGTTATTAATGGCAGGTGCATAACAACCATAATAATGCACAGCATTACTTCTGTGTTAAATACTTGAGACATTTCATTTGGTGATTTATATTGCTGCAATTCTGTTGCATTGAGTGTAACATTCAGCTAATAAATGTGTCATTTTCTATTTGTTTGTTTGGGCACAAAATCTTGCCTTTCAGCTCTGCGGCAAATTGAGGATTTGTATTGTTTGTAGCCAA
Source organism: Mustelus asterias (assembly GCF_964213995.1). Classification (NCBI taxonomy): domain Eukaryota; kingdom Metazoa; phylum Chordata; class Chondrichthyes; order Carcharhiniformes; family Triakidae; genus Mustelus; species Mustelus asterias. The sequence goes on along the minus strand of NC_135809.1, from coordinate 108,580,407 downwards.
AACAGCATATTGTTATCCATCACAAATCAAAACCAGAAGGGTTGTATTGTCTTGACATCACAGGTTTTTAAGTGACAAACATTTCTGAAGTGTTTTCAAATATAATAGCCATAAATACAAGTAAACTGACGAGGGGATTTTGCTAATATTCCCCAACCCTGCTCCTTCCAGTAATAGTTGAGATTGAGCTGCCTGAATTTATATGCTGCCAGCACCCAGCAACTAACTTCCTTTTGAATTTACTTCAGTGTAATTTTTAAATTTTGAAACTCTTCCTCATCCCGACTTGATACTGAAGGAGTCAAAAACTTACTGCCAGTCCATGAAATGGAATGTTCTGACCATATCTTGTGACTACAAAACCATGCAACACTGTATTTTGTTTAAATGTTTTCCCCTTGCATATGCTGCTTTTCAATTTATGGGTATTGCATACATGGGTGACCATTCTTTATGCAAGCCTTTTACAGAGTTGTAGATTCATCTATGGGAAATAATGGCTGGGGGGTGCAGGGCTGAGGGTTTGGTGTCTGTTTAGCTGAGTTTCGTCTTGCCCTTAACTTGACATCTAGTAATAAGCACTTTACTTGTAATAAGCACTTTACGGACATTATGGGATCATGACAAATCCCTAATTTGCTGCAGGGCTGAAAGGTATAAACAATCACTGAATTATTTCTTTCGCCCACCCGTACTGGTGTTCGATGTTGATAGCATTATGCTAATACAGCACTTTTTAATCTTCCAAATTGTGCTTCTGAAAAATACAAATTGTGGGTGGGACTTTTTTCAGTATTTTCCTACTAAGGAAATATGGAACGCTGCCCCAAGCTGTTGAGATAAATTAACTGTAAACTTATAAACTGACAAATCTTTGTTAGACCAGTGTATTAACATTGAAACATAAGAGCAGGAAAAGGTCATTCCACCCTTCTTGCCTGCTGCACCATTCATTGTGATCATGGCTGATCATGCAACTCAGTACCTTGATCTCACCTTGAGAGATGAAGAACCAAGAGTCAAGATGCATTGAGCCATAATTGTGGAACAGGCTTGATGGCCAAAATGTCTTACTCTTGTTCCTGTGTTCCCACACTGATTGCATTGACTACAATTCTGTGTGTACCAGAATATGTCATGCAATTGCTCAATGAACCATGAAACTTTTAAAATTTTAAGTAATGATTTTTACCTTAATTTTGATATTTTCCAGCTCAGATTTTCTCCTCTTGTTGAAGTTCACAAGATGGTAGCATGGTCCTTCGCATCACGGGAGGCTCGCAGGGGCCAGTGGCTACAGATGGCTCAGGATAGGATCAGATTTCTGCACAGGATTCAGGACGCAGAGCAGGCAATTGATTACTGTCTACAGAGTGTCCACAGGAAGAAAATATGGGAAAGAAATTCACAAGCAAGCCAGAACTGAGAAATGCGTCCTCACCCATGTTTAGTCTTGAAAACATTTGACAGACATATTGCAAGTGATGGTTAAGTGCGTACCTTGTTGGTCTGCATTTCTACACAGGAATGGTGAAGACAGTTCAGTGCAGTGTGAACGAGATTTGAATAAATCTTTATTTCCAGATAATTAGGTTTCACATTGACCATGATTTTGGACCTATTGTCCAGAGCCACAATTCTGAGCAGTTTCTTCTCTGGTGTTCATTATTGGTCCAGCACACTGCACCACTGAGTCATGGAAGGGAGCTCCTTCAAATGTCAGTTTGGGCAGCCATTTCCCCACAAGAAGGGTGGATACAGGGATAGGGAGTGATGGGTAATGATCATTAGTTTAATAAGTTACCAGCCCTGTCTGTAATTTAGTGTGTCATTTAATACAGTCATTTCATCTGCTTATGGAAGATGGACAACATTATCTTTATTTATTTTCTTGTTGGATATCAGGGGCAGAAAGGAAATCACAGTAAATCCTAAATCAACTTGCAACAATGAGTGGAAATGTACAAAGGAGAAAGTTGTCTGACCACCACAGTATTAGTGATTTTAGCACCGATGCAGAGATTATATCAAATGATAGCCCATCTAATCTAGTGAAGCTTTATAAACAATTAATCTAATGCCATTGGGAATATTGGTAAGCGAATTGCAGTCATTGATTAGGGGGGAAAAAAAGCAAAATTAACCAAATGAAGCTGAACCAAATTGCCTGAGGAGTAACAAATGAAGCATCAGTGACACAATATGAATTCTCATTGTTCCAGAGATATCAGCTTTGTGATGCATTTACGCAGAGCTGGATCAATAATAGTGTAACCATACAATAAAAGAAGTGATGCTGCTGTCTTCTGAGACACAAACTGGTTGTTTTCCCCAGTGCCTCTTGGATTTATCATATTCCTGCAGTAACAATTCAAGCACTGGTGCCTTTTTCGTAGCTGGTCTACTGGAGGTTGTGCTTGAATTGCTGACTCAAATGACTTGGTGCCACCTGTACAAACAGTTACCACTGATCTCTGCAGATCATTCCCAATCATTCTTCAGCAAACTGGATATATAAACTTCTGTAAGCAGGAGTCTACACAGTAGTTTCTCATTCTTCATCAATTCTGAGCTGGAACTGGCTTTTTCTTGCATAACGTAGAGATACCTTCCTTATCAGCATTTGTATACGAAATATAATGTTTTATATGTTGCTTTTGTTCAGATCAGCAATTCTGATTTACATTTGCAGAGAGAAATCACATTGTTTGTAGTGTACTTTCATTTTATTTTGATAAGGTTAGTGAGTCAGATGATGCGTTTTGATTTGGGTAGTGATGCTAATAAAAAAAGCGGATGAGAGGTCATAAAGGAATCAATTTGTTATTGCTACTAATCTGAACTTTGTTTGCATCCCAAGGTAGTTACTGCAAAATAAGCGTTTTAAAAATGTGAAGGGCAATAGTAACTGAAAGCTCTGTGCAAAGAGAATGTAGCAAGAGCTAAGACTTTAAAACCATTATTACTGCATTCCAAATTATGGAATATATCCTCCATTGCCATGTTATCTGCTCATTTCAAGAGATGGTGCTTCCATCAGACTAAGTGTGGCATGTACTAAATTATCAGACACGTTTATGGTGAGATTTGTAATAACTGCAGTTCTAAACTTGGTGACTTGCTCTCAGCATTAAACTGTGTATTGGAAGCTGATTTGTTTACTTTGTCTGGTTATTTTCTACCACTGATATTTTTAAACTTCGTCCTCAGACTGACTGGTCTTTGTACACCTTTTGAAAGTATAGCTCCAAATTTCTTAATGCATATTAAAGCTGATTTGTCAGCTTTTCTTTTCGTTCATATAATGTGGGTGTTGCTGGCTAGGCCTGCAATGTGTTTATTGCCCAGCTCCAATTGCCCTTGTTCAGAGGGCATTTAAGTCAACCACAATGTTGTGTGTCTGGAGTCACATGTAGGCCAGACCAGGTAAAGATAGCAGGTTTCCTTCCCTAAAGGACATTAGTGAACAAGATGGGATTTTACTACAATTGACAATGGTTTCATTTATTAGACTTTTAATTCCAGATTTTTATTGAATTCAAATTTCACCATCTGTTGTGGTGGGATTCGAACCCACAGAGCATTACAAAGATGATATTGCCACTGTCACCCAACAATTTTCTGTGAAGAAATCTTATTTATGTAATGCTCCAAAGATGTGCAGCTTTTGTTGATTGGCCGTACTAAATTGCCCCTTCGTGTCAGGGGGACTAGCAGAGTAAATACGTGGGATCATGGGGATAGGGCCTGGGTGGGATTCTGGTCAGTGCAGGTTCAATGGGCTGTATGGCCTCCTTCTGCACTGTAGGGATTCTATGATTACCTTGGGTCTCTAGATTACTAGTTTAGTGATATTGCCACTGTCTCCCCATAAATAAAATTTCTTCACAGAAAATTGTTTAATGAAGTAATGTATAGCCTATCAAAAACTTTGCTCAGGACTGATGTACAAGAAAATTATGACAGCATATTTTGGCTTTGTTTGCACCTGTATTCTTTCATGCCAGTTTTGTTGCAAACTTGCACTTCTGGTGCAGCCTGCCCTAGCCAACATCTTGGTGAGGTTGCGAGTGCAGATGCTAGGGGTGTGTGTAAGAAGTGTGCAGATTGTGTCCATTTATCATGTTGATTTGACACGATTGGTGCTAATTTTGACCTTGGTCCAGCTAACTGCCTGTTAATCTGCAAAACTAAAGATGTGTTTGACTGCAGGAAGGAGCTCCCAAAATGTTATTTAAAGAAATCATCAACTACTTTTGGATTCAGATTCATTGCTGATTGTTTTCTACTGACTGAGTTTGTTTGAAGTGCTGAGTTTTTTTTGTACTGCTGTTTAAAGTTGGTGAAGTCTAGAGGCTATGATGTCAGACCACTTGTTGCTAGCCATGGATGCTGCAGTTGCCAGGAGGGAGATTGAACAGAGGTACGCAGGCAGTAAAGAAGGCAAATGGTAAGTTGGCCTTCATAGCGAGAGGATTTGAGTATAGGGTTTGGAATGTTTTGCTGCAATTGTATAGGGCATTGATGAGGCCACACCTGGAGTATTGTGTGCAGTTTTGGTGTCCTTGTTTGAGGAAGGATGTCCTTGCTATAGGGGGAGTGCAGTGAAGGTTTATCAGGCTGAGTCCTAGGATGGCAGTTTTGTCATATGAGGAAAGACTAAGTCGGTTAAGATTATATTCACTGGCGTTGAGAAGAGTGAGAGGGGATCTCGTGGAGACTTAGAAAATCCAGACAGGGTAGATTCAGAAAGAATGTTCCCAAAGGTGGGGGAGTCCAGAACTCGGGGTCGTAGTTCGAGGATAAGGGGTAAATGTTTTAGAACTGAGGTGAGGAGAAATTTATTCATCCAGAGGGTAGTAAATGTGTGGAATTCACTACCACAGAAAGTAGTTGAGGACAAAGCGTAGTCTGATTTCAAGAAGAAATTTGATTATAGCTCTTGGGGCTAAAGGGATATGGGGGGATCAGGATATTGAATTTGATCAAATGAATGGCAGAGCAGGCTCAAAGAGCTAAATGACCACCTCCTGCTTCTAGTTTCTACGTTTCTATGAAATATAGGAGAACATATTGCTCACAGAGGAAGTGGAAAAGGGCTCTCAACAAAAGGCCTTGGCCACTGAGGATATTGAGGGAGTATTTGTTTTAATTCTTCACTGAGGAACAATGTGTGTGTGAGACTGTTGGAAGAAGGTACTTGTTGAAACCTTCCCCTTCTTGCAAGCAGGGCTGTAGCTTCAGAATAGTGGAAGGGTGACACTGTCAATGGTTATGAAGGTGACACTGGGAAATGACGTCCCTATCCATTGCTCCCACAATGGTGATTCTTGGGGGTTTCCTGGCACTCCATTGGAAGCATGCTGTATTTCTTCCTGCCCAGCTCCATTGCTAAAGCCTCCAGTGTGACATCCATCATCCTGGAATTCTGTCTGCATTAGCATTCATTTTGCAATGATTTACATTGCAATAATATGTTTTGTGCTGCTTCCCTTTAAGATGCAGGCTGCCTTTAAGCATAGCTGGTTGACTGTACCACATGGTGTGCTTCTAGGCCCTCCTCTGTGCACAGGCAGTCTTTGGGTGCAGGCTGTCGTACCAGGATCAT